>NC_074711.1:76971571-77280321 GCF_947242115.1 Biomphalaria glabrata
TACCATTTTTCAAAATGATAATGACTAAAATTATATAGTATCGAAGTATGTAACTACAAAAGAGTTTCAAAAGAGACAATGGCATAAATAACATAAAGTAGCAACTGGTTAATGACAAAACAGACGGAAGAGTGTTAATGAATGTACGGAGGCATTGTGCTAAGGGTGATAACCCAACATTAATTTTCACATACACAACACAGCTGGTTGTACGTTCTAGAAAAGGTCTGACCTGCTCCAGTTTTTTATTTTAGCTGTACTAAATTCTTAACCAGTGCTGTCACTTATCCACCAATAAAGCTTGTTTATCGGTAGATTTATTTGCACAAATTTGCTTTAATCTCAGCGATAACAAATATAAATATGGCCAATCAAGTATATCGGTTATTCCCCTTCTATAGTCTCGTGATTGTACAATTCTTGTAGCGATGTAAGACTATTCTAGTCGTAGTATTTAAAACGCACAAAGACAGACTGAAGGATATATGAGAAAAACATCTGCATTGAAAGGGTGCAATCTCGCTTGTCTATTTACCCTCTGGTCAGACATTATCTCAACATCAAACCTTTTTTGTCACTATGCCAAGACAACACAAAGCACTTTTTCTTGAGTGCACAAGCAGAAGTACATTTGCAGCCTTCACCTGGAGTTCGTGACTTTATCGAGAATGGAAATTACGTCACTCATTTAACCTTACAATCTACAAACTCTTTCAAAAGCTTATTCCCTATAAAGTCTAGCAACTTATATCAAGATCCATGGTGGTTATTGATAAATTTTTAAAACATTATTTATCTTTCCATGATTAAAATACTTTTTGGAATGAATGACTTTTAGTTTGTATCTTTCCCAGCAAACGATAAATGTTTTGGTAACTTCTAAGTGTTTGACTTATGTTCAGCACAAAAATGTTTTTAAATTCATTCAGATAAAAATGCATTTATTAGAACTTCAGAGAGAGAGAGAGAGAGAGAGAGAGAGAGAGAGAGAGAGAGAGAGAGAGAGTATAATATAATATTTAAAAAAATATATACATGCACATTGGATTACTTGCATAACAGATAAAAACTTTCCAAATCGTACATGATTTTATCACTTTAACATAATGTTAACATTGTGTCCATTTAGTTCTATTATAATAACAACGCACATAGATCTATACGCTATATAAACACTTAAAGGAATGTTTACTCGTTTTATGCCACACAAACACATGCACACACAACTCTTTACTATATGTCGTGGGCGTAGCCAGGATTTTTTTTCGCGGGAGGGTAGGGGGGGATTTTTTCTCCCTACAAGCCCCCCTCCCACCCGCGAATAAAAATATATATGTATGTAGGTATGTATGTATGTATGTATGTATGTGTGTGTGTGTGTGTGTGTGTACATAATTAGTCTCTATTACATTATGGCCCTTCATTCTTTCGGAAGACGTTCGTTGTGCCCTATAATATGTTCTTCCTTGAGTTAGTGAAAAAATTGTAGACTCCCCGCGTTGCCAGCACGGGGGTCTTGGGGAGCGCTGCGAAGCACTATTTCCGGTATTGAAAGCCAACAAAAATGCATATTCTGAGGTATCTACAGTGCATTATCCTGCTATTAAAAAGTTTTATTTCACAAATCTAATGTGCTATTCTTACTGACGGCGCATTCGGCTGCAAGCTGTTTCCACAAAAATCTGTGACTGGCAATGTCTGAAGCCTCTTCCCACCTGCTCGGAGGACCTCCATAAAAGCGTGGCGTCAAGTTGTACTATGTCATCGCAACTCTTATTATGCGAAATTCATTTTGTCAATGTGACGCTCTTTCGCAACCTTTGCTTTAGATTTTATATCGAAAAGGGAAGTTTTATCGTAAAAATCATCTGTTGGGAGTTTTAAACTAAAAAATATGTTTGTTTTTTTTTAAATTCAAAACCCCATTTAGCTACGGTCATAGAATTTGGTGACTGTAGTTTGCTTTAGAATAATATTGAAGAGATAGGTTTTCAACCTCAAAACTCTCTGTAGGGGGATTTTAAACTCAAAACCGCCTGGAGGGGTTTTAAACTTTAAAGGGGTTTAATCTCAAAACCCCCCATTGGCTAGGCTACGCTCATAGAATTTTAGTGTGTAATTTGCTTTTTTATATATATATATTGAAGAGGTATTTTTTAGCTTCAAACCCCACTTGATTTGGGGGGGGGGGGTTTAAACTCAAACCCCCATTGGCTACACTCATAGAATTATGAGTGTGTAATTTGTTTTTTTTTTATAATAAAGAGATATTTTTAGTTTCAAACCCGCTGAAGGGGGTTTTAAGCTTAAACCCCCATGACTGTGCTGGGGCAAGTGATGGTTTGGTATTAAAATCTTACCTAAAATAAAGAAAGTCAAAGCAAAAAATCAGTCACTAAATTCCGACAGGGGGGTATTTCATTTCGGGGCGTGAGATTCAAACCCCAACCCCCTCCCCCCCTGGCTACGCCCATGCTATATGTAGATCTAATAGTATTTACACATTAAGTATGTTTCTCGTCTGAACAATATCATGCTCTGTTTCTTTATTCTCCTTTTCAATGTAAGTACTCCGTACAGAACGTTTACGTGGATCAGATTATTGATATAGTCTCTACTCTGCTGGTGTCTGAGAGGTGGGCTATAACACAAATACACTCTATATCAGAATAATCTTTTACGCAAACCAAACATTTGTAACGAACTGATGGTTTATTTATCTTAGGAAATGAGGTAGGGGACATGTGCAATGGGCAGAGGCGTTCGCCCAGGTCCCTGTTGCAGACCCCTAACTAAAAGAACTATATATAGGCCTATAGTTCTGAATTTTGTAGTACTAACCTCCAAAACTTACATATGTTTTTGCTGATAGTTCCAAATTTAGCTAACGCTCCCTTCCTCAGGAACCATCAAGTGCCAATTCCAGTCTTAGGAAAGTTTAATAATTAAACATTTTAAAAATAATTATATCGTTGAGTGGTGGGGAAAACCATCTCCTTTGTCAGCTTTATGAGTGTGAAGTCGTCTTAGAGAAAGATTTGAAGATCCACTGAATTTAGGACGCCTGCCACTCTAAGTAAGAATACGCACGGACAATGAATTGACGTTGGTAACTTTACACTGCAATAATCCATTAATTCGCCCCATTTTGGAATGGCTATTAGTAAGGATCGTGTACAATCATTGTCTCGTAAACTTTAGGCTGAGACTCGGCTCGTTTTACCGTCACGGCGTACGCATATTCTCCGCTAAGGTTATCAAACGAAGCAGCCTTCGCTTCCGTCTGTCGGGGAGAGGCTCCTATTCCTTTAACACTATTGGAGCGCCTCCGCTTGACGACCGAGATAAAAGAATAATGCCTTGAATCATCCATGATACTCTTCCCGTGTTTGGTGTTCACACAGGGAAGCAGGGAGATAACCTGAAGATCCACGAAGCACATAAAAAGGGAGAAGACGATACCTTGGGCAGCGTTAACGATTGAGAAGATGCGGACGTATACGTGGACAGGTGAGTCGAAGTAGCTCATGTAAGCGACGCCGTAGACTAGAGCGAGCAGAATCTCTCGGATCATGTTGTACAGAGTCACGATAAGAGCGCTGACGCTCTGCTGGCGTATAATGTTAAGGTTTCTGCCTTTTTGCAGATGTGGATGCTGGAGGTAGAAGGAACCGAAGATGGAGACGATGCCCATGGTGATGATACTTATGACCAGGATGATCTTGGGTCCGGTGGTGATCCAGTGGTAGGACGCAGGGGAGCTCCCGAAGCCGCACAACTGCACGGAATAGAGTTGGATCTCCACCGTCACCTCTGTAGCGACGAGGGTCACGGCGACGACCAAGGCAGACGCCATGATAATTTTAACTCTGGAGGAGCCTATGGCGAGCCTGAGAATGGAGGCCACGCAAAGGAAGATATAGAAGTAGAGGCACATGTAGAGAACGAGGCTGCTAAGGATGACGAGGTACTTGGCAGTGCGGCACTTGGTGCTTTGCCAAACGTCCTCCACGGTACTGCTAGAGAGAGTGATTGCGTTGTTCAGAAGAAGCGCAAGGGAGCCGAAGATGAGGACGATGTATTTGTACGGGTCCTTCCTCAGGCTGTGAAGTCTCAGCACCATGACCCCGCTGGTCACTATGGTGAGAATCAGCATCACAATGGAGATAATGTGAAGTGTCAAGTGAAGAGTTTCGGAGCTATCCAACCCTTTTAATACCAACACGATCGTCTCCCCTACGCGCTTCTTTAAATCCTCCTCAGCGTTATTTGGCAACGGAATCAAGCAATCCGTGTAGTCGGTGTAAGGCTTGGAGTCGAAACTATAGTTCACGTACCACGAGGCGTTGGACAGGCAGCTCCTAAAGGCGAACTGCTGCGGGTTCAGGTATCCATCGTCCGGACAAGGCACCTTAGTCTTTTGCCCAGCAGGCGTGGGACCCCAGCAGAGGTTTGTGTACCTCTCCCACTGGGGCTCGCAGTGGGGCTCCGTCATGTTTGCAGACAGGGATGACATGTATTCTAAACACGAGTGGTGAGAACTGAAGTTGTTCTCCCATAATATAATGTCTTGAGAAGACACTGACATGTCTTCTGATCTGAGGAGCAAAAAAAAAATCAGTTTATTCAATGTTTCGACAATAATTTTTGTTTCAAACAATAAATCTGAACCAAAGTCAGTCAGTTGTTAACAAGTCTACACACAGTATAATGTTCTCTGTCACGTGTTCTGCGTCAGGAACTGTTTCTCGTGTTTGGCTTTGTTTATCAACTTCCTTTTTTTTAAAAATCAATTGAGCATTTCACAATAATTCCTAATTACCCCCACCTTTTTTAAACCACACTGCCTTTATATTTAGAAATCTGGTATTTGCATATTAACGGCGACAGTATCCATATACCATATTCCTTTCTAGTTAACACTATTAAAAGAACCCATCAATGTTTTGAAGTGGGTGGTCAACCCTTATATTAAAATAATGTAATGACAGTGTTTTTTTAAATACTTTTATTTGTTTAAATTACCGAATAAAATATTTCTTTTTTTTTTTACTAGTATTTTGTAAGACCTGTTTCTACTTGCTTTGTCAGTCTCTCTCTTTCTCTTTCTGTCAACCATTCTTTTTACCATCTGCGTCTGGTTCATTTTCTTCTCATATAGTGACATTATTACAGTCCAAATGAAATAGTATGTCATTAACTAGTCCAAGTTCTGATTACCTCATACCATTCCAAATGAAGTTACGAATCTAATGCTAACAGAACTACATTATATTTCTTCCCTTCTCTTTCGAAGGTATTTAACAAATAATAATAATAATAATCTTCATTGTACGTAAGGAAATTTGTCTTACAATTTGTGCATTATATCAAACAAAACATTGTAACTATAAAACAACAACAACAACAAAATGTACATTCACACCAGACTCACTCATAATTTACATGTGACAAAGTTTATATCAGATTGTTTCTATTTAATTATTTGATTTCCAGGGGAATAATAGAGTGGTTATGTCTGTTTGTCTTTGCTATCGGTAAAATCACAAAATCCTGACCCAAAGGGTGACTTTTTATTTCTAGAATCTTTTAGCTTTTTTTATGGATGTTTGTCTCAAACAGCTGCCCAAATGGGGTTTGTTTTTTGCCAATGACTTTAACCAGCAGCATATGTTTTAAATTATATACTTTTCCTTCAATGATTTATGAGACTGTCACATATGCATTTTCCTGGTATACTAATTATAGGCAACTGTTTTTTTTTTTGACGATGTAAGCCAGTAGCATGGAAGTTAACCTTTAAAACGAAGTTATCTAAAATCGCTATAATAAACATTTTGCTCATTTTACGAATTCTGTTTACAAACAATCTGTGCACCTCATTTCATTCAGGATTTGAAATGTAGATCGCTGCCAGGTCGTGGTGTTTGCGCTCTAGGCTGTGGTCTCGATGGGCCCGGGTTCGAATCCTGCCCAACACCGTCATCCACAGTGCTACGGGAAGTTCGGGCCAGGATGATGTCATCTTTAATTCTGTAGGACATCCAAAACAAGTAAAACAAATAAGCAGACAGTAGTAGATCTACATGAAGGAGCCCCATAGCAAGTCTTAGCTAGAGAGGAACACTGTCTCTAGTACTATGTTTCTAGCAATCTTACCTCCATTCCTAGGCTACACATTATGTATCACTGACACGACCCGCTAACAGATTTTCTTATGTGGCATTGTGCAACGTTGGTCAAATAATTTGTATATGTCAGATTACCTGAACCTTTTTTTTTTAAGGCTATCAGACTAGAATTAAGTTAAAACCAAGATGCTTGTGTGAGCGCTAAAAATGGGAGATAACCATGACATTCGGAACTAAACGCGATCTTTGCAACCTCTGTATGCTATAAATAAAACAAAGTTACATGTTACTTTTGATGTCATTAACAAACATTATATACTTATCGCGTAACAAATTTACACTCTTAAATCTATGAATATATTTACATGTGCTGTGCGTAACACAGTAGAAGATAACACTGAATATCCATCACCAACACAAAGGGAAGGAACACACACACACTTGGAGCAGAAGTGTAACTCTTTTTAACTTCGCCCCCTCTCTTGTGAACATATCCCCCTCTGGCCGACTGGACCTCCTCCCTCGTCTTCCGTGAGCCTTTTAAAAATAAACCCCCTCCGTTTTCAAGCGGTGATCAATCGCAGTCGATAGGAACACATCTGCCGTTACCGGTAACAGAAGGTTAATTTGTAGATTACACGGCAAACAAAAGTTGAAACAGAAAAAAAATTGAAAAAGAATAATAAAAAAAAAAAAGAAGCGAAACAAAATAAACCGATTTATAAACCTGACCTTTACGCAAAGTTGTCTAGGAACTGCAACTCACACGGGCGTGTGATAACACATAGAGGCAACAAATGGGAAGTATTGACGTAGATCTGCAACTTCCCGCCATGCAAATACTCCATCATAAAAGCCCACTTACCTTATCGGCCTGCCAGCTAAACACTACCACAAACAGACTGGTTCAAAAAATGGATTTTTTTTTTACTCCTATTGTTTCTTTATTGTTTCACCAGACTCGCCTTGCTGCGAGTTTTATGTTACCGATTCTAGGTGGCGCTCAATCTCAAAGGGCAGCGCGTGCAATTAAGAGTGAACATTAGGAGGTCAGAATTGCAGTTCGAGAAAGGTCGAATTGCGAAGGAAAGGAATGTGGCAGAATCATATTGGAGTTATGTTAGGAATGGAATAATTTAGCCTTGCTTTTTTTCTTTTTTTTTTTTTATAAGGATAATTTTGAAGTATACTTAAGTTTGATTATTGAAAAATGTTTCTAGGCTACAATCTGTCTGTGTAGATCTTGCCTGTCAGAAACGTTTTTTTTAGCTAGAAATTTCAACAATTGCATTGTGCTGGGGATTAAGCCGACCCTGTGGACCCTTGAAGACACATAGTTCTATGTTTAGCTCTGGCCTAGATAATGGAGAAATAGCAAAGTAGCATTTTTTTTTTTACCCATGATACTTCCTGTTACAGATTTTCCTACATGAAAGCCATTCCATAAATAGCAATCCTTTTGGCGTATCGGGTGTTCAGAATACGGAAGTGATGATAAGGGAAGTCTTTTAACAATCCATAAAATTAAGTTTTGTACACTTTTCAGCTCTGTAGAATAAAATATGTCGTCAGTTTTTTCGCTTGTTGCACAAAGTAATTTATATTCTTTAGTTGGCAACTGTAACCTTTCACCAAGATCACAATTGATTGAAAAGAAGATTTCAGCTTTGAGCTTAAACTTTGACACTGTATCTCCGGCATCACGATATTGTTGGAGAAGTCAACACATTGTCCAACATAGAAATGTATACAAAATTATAACATCAGAAACGCTTTGTCTGATCAACACAATCTCATCGTAACATCAAGACATCATTGTCACCTGGCATTCTAAATATATCGTCTCTTCTGGTTCAAACGTCTCCAATCAGACCCAAAACTTTCCTTAAATTTTGCGTGGCTATTATGATTAATGCTGGTCACAATACTGCACTAAGTAAAAGCTGGGAGAATAGACATCCCCCGTTAACGTCTGCATACCTAAATCAGACACGTAACAGCAGACGTAAAGCAGATGCACTGATAAGAACAGCAGACATAGACGATTGTTTAAGAGACTGTTGGCCAAACTACAGAACTCTGCAAGTATTACCTGAGTCAGCGCAGATAAAGAAAATCTGCCTGTAATAGAGATAGATGGATACGAGATCTAATATCTAAATTTCATATATTAAGACTTTTTTTTTTTAGAGTTCTTGTTTCTGGTAGATAGAAATGCTTCCATTGTGAGCTCCCCATCTGAAACTGGTTTCGGGGATAGCAGTTAAGTGACTAGTGAGTGATGAAAGTTAAAACAGATTGTGGGGGCATTCAAGCGAGTTAACATCTATTTAAAAAATATGGAATATATATATATATATATATATATATATATATATATATATATATATATATATATATATATATATATATATATATATAACATTTTATAGTTATCAACTTCTTCCATCTACTGACCCTAGATATGTCAATTTGACATTATAATCATGTAACCATTGTTGCAATTAATGCCAAAAAAGTAAAATAAAAGTGGAATCCAAGCAAACACACACAAAGCTGCAGATATAGATATATTATAAATATTAAAGAGCTTATGCTAGCGTCAATAATGATAACAATACACTCGGAGTTATTCTTTTCCTCTCTCATTCCCTTGTATGTCTCCCCAACTTGACTCGTGAACAAATAAAACAAGCAACAGCAAACAAAATCAACGCTGCCCGAACATTTCCGAGTGTGTGCCCACATTTGGTCTCCGCCATTGTGTAAAGCCCCAACTGGCCCGTCCAGCTGCTTTCTAAATTACAACATTTGTTGGCACAATGACAACAGCATTTTGATTGCGTGGTGATTGTGGGATTGTGGGATACGAGGAGCAATCATTTCAAACTCTCGCCCCTCAGATTATATTTCCACCCTCGTAGTTCGCTCACCGATTGGTCGGCTATGGATCAAGGGGGAGAGAACAACTTGTTAGCTGGAACAATTAATTACCTTGTCGTGGCTCAACCGTTCAAAGAATGCTCTAATAGCATAGTAGAAATGGTTGGACACACAATAGGCCAACCCCGCGAAACAACAATGCTTGCATCCATTTAATGAGTCCTTTTCTTTCTTTTACCATTCAAAGCAACTCCATGGCGAAAGACATGTAGGTCCAACTCGATGCGGTACATTACGATACGATAAAAGATGATACAATACATTTCGATACGATACATTTTAATATGTTACATTTCGATACGATATCACGATTTAATACATTACGATATGATACATTAAAATACTATACATAACGATACGATACATTATAATACGATACATTACTATACGATACGTGACGATGTATACCTCACGATACTAAACATCACGATACAATACAAATTGAAGCGATATATTACCATACAATACCTTATGATCCAATAAATTACGATACAAAACAATTTGATACCATACATTATGATACGACACGTCTCTACAGAGGTGTAGCTAGGGTAGAGGGAGGGAGAATTCGAAAAAACCCCTCGGACCCCATTTTGAGGGGGGCCCCCAAATGAATGTTTTTTTTTCCATAAAATATTAAATATTACGCAAAATGCAAGTGCCTCCAAATTGGTCAAGCCACCTCCGGCCCCCAAATGATGGCAAATTTCTAACTACGCCTCTGAGTCTCTAATCAGCATGCTAATTTATCTATAAAACATTTCAGTATTAGCTTTAATGTCTTGAGTTGGTGGTCTTGTCTCATGTCTGACCAGTTCATCATTATCGTATGATATTTAAAGCACCTTACAAACTTCCACTCAAAAGTTCAAAATAGCATTCAGTCGATAATCGATCGTCGCAGACCGATAACTGCACTTTCAATTTCGGTTAGGTGTAAACAATAATGATTTCATCTGTAATTTGACATTTTTTTTTTTACGCATCAAAAAACCCAACAGATCACATGTAGGCTCTATGGATTTGAAGCTGACTTCTCTTCTGCTGCGTGTTTAAAATAGACAAGCTCTAGTTTTAAAGGATATAAATAACTGCCCTGGTCAGAGTGAACCGATAATGAAGCTGCTGTTAATGTATCTATCGGTCAACCTGCATAGAGCCAGGATACGCGGACCACGGGATGAGAACCTCGGTTTTGAAGTGGCCCCATTGCGGCTATTTTATCTTGATTGTTTTGTAGTACTTTTGGCTTTAGAAAAACATGGAACATGAGAAATAATAGCGAAGCTAGTTCCAGAGTTGTAGTTCTTCAGTGTAAGTCTCCTGGGTTATGGTTATTGCGTCAGTCTCTTCTATTGTAGTTTGTGTGTGTAAGTCTCTCAAGTTGTAGTCCTTGCATCCAAGTCTCCTGAATTATGGTTATTGCGTCAGTCTCTTCTATTGTAGTTTGTGTGGGTAAGTCTCTCAAGTTGTAGTTCTTGCATCCAAGAGTTATAGTTCTTGAACTTATTCCCCGAGTTGTAGTTCTTGAGCCTAAATAGTTTTTCGACTATTAAATGTAACTTTGGGATATCTCTAGTCTACATGAACTGAACAAAGATTTCAATCGACTATTAAATGTAACTTTGGGATATCTCTAGTCTACATGAACTGAACAAAGATTTCAATCGACTATTAAATGTAACTTTGGGATATCTCTAGTCTACATGAACTGAACAAAGATTTCAATCGACTATTAAATGGAACTTTGGGATATCTCTAGTCTACATGAACTGAACAAAGATTTCAATCGACTATTAAATGTAACTTTGGGATATCTCTAGTCTACATGAACTGAACAAAGATTTCAATCGACTATTAAATGGAACTTTGGGATATCTCTAGTCTACATGAACTTAACAGAGATTTCAATCGACTATTAAATGTAACTTTGGGATATCTCTAGTCTACATGAACTGAACAAAGATTTCAATCGACTATTAAATGTAACTTTGGGATATCTCTAGTCTACATGAACTGAACAAAGATTTCAATCGACTATTAAATGGAACTTTGGGATATCTCTAGTCTACATGAACTGAACAAAGATTTCAATCGACTATTAAATGGAACTTTGGGATATCTCTAGTCTACATGAACTGAACAAAGATTTCAATCGACTATTAAATGGAACTTTGGGATATCTCTAGTCTACATGAACTGAACAGAGATTTCAATCGACTATTAAATGTAACTTTAGGATATCTCTAGTCTACATGAACTGAACAAAGATTTCAATCGACTATTAAATGTAACTTTGGGATATCTCTAGTCTACATGAACCGAACAAAGATTTCAATCGACTATTAAATGTAACTTTGGGATATCTCTAGTCTACATGAACCGAACAAAGATTTCAATCGACTATTAAATGTAACTTTGGGATATCTCTAGTCTACATGAATTGAACAAAGATTTCAATCGACTATTAAATGTAACTTTGGGATATCTCTAGTCTACATGAACTGAACAAAGATTTCAATCGACTATTAAATGTAACTTTGGGATAACTCTAGTCTACATGAACTGAACAAAGATTTCAATCGACTATTAAATGTAACTTTGGGATATCTCTAGTCTACATGAACTGAACAAAGATTTCAATCGACTATTAAATGGAACTTTGGGATATCTCTAGTCTACATGAACTGAACAAAGATTTCAATCGACTATTAAATGTAACTTTGGGATATCTCTAGTCTACATGAACTGAACAAAGATTTCAATCGACTATTAAATGGAACTTTGGGATATCTCTAGTCTACATGAACTTAACAGAGATTTCAATCGACTATTAAATGTAACTTTGGGATATCTCTAGTCTACATGAACTGAACAAAGATTTCAATCGACTATTAAATGTAACTTTGGGATATCTCTAGTCTACATGAACTGAACAAAGATTTCAATCGACTATTAAATGTAACTTTGGGATATCTCTAGTCTACATGAACTGAACAAAGATTTCAATCGACTATTAAATGTAACTTTGGGATATCTCTAGTCTACATGAACTGAACAAAGATTTCAATCGACTATTAAATGTAACTTTGGGATATCTCTAGTCTACATGAACTGAACAAAGATTTCAATCGACTATTAAATGGAACTTTGGGATATCTCTAGTCTACATGAACTGAACAAAGATTTCAATCGACTATTAAATGTAACTTTGGGATATCTTTAGTCTACATGAACTGAACAAAGATTTCAATCGACTATTAAATGTAACTTTGGGATATCTCTAGTCTACATGAACTGAACAAAGATTTCAATCGACTATTAAATGTAACTTTGGGATATCTCTAGTCTACATGAACTGAACAAAGATTTCAATCGACTATTAAATGTAACTTTGGGATATCTCTAGTCTACATGAACTGAACAAAGATTTCAATCGACTATTAAATGTAACTTTGGGATATCTCTAGTCTACATGAACTGAACAAAGATTTCAATCGACTATTAAATGGAACTTTGGGATATCTCTAGTCTACATGAACTGAACAAAGATTTCAATCGACTATTAAATGGAACTTTGGGATATCTCTAGTCTACATGAACTGAACAAAGATTTCAATCGACTATTAAATGTAACTTTGGGATATCTCTAGTCTACATGAACTGAACAAAGATTTCAATCGACTATTAAATGTAACTTTGGGATATCTCTAGTCTACATGAACTGAACAAAGATTTCAATCGACTATTAAATGGAACTTTGGGATATCTCTAGTCTACATGAACTGAACAAAGATTTCAATCGACTATTAAATGTAACTTTGGGATATCTTTAGTCTACATGAACTGAACAAAGATTTCAATCGACTATTAAATGTAACTTTGGGATATCTCTAGTCTACATGAACTGAACAAAGATTTCAATCGACTATTAAATGTAACTTTGGGATATCTCTAGTCTACATGAACTGAACAAAGATTTCAATCGACTATTAAATGGAACTTTGGGATATCTCTAGTCTACATGAACTGAACAAAGATTTCAATCGACTATTAAATGTAACTTTGGGATATCTCTAGTCTACATGAACTGAACAAAGATTTCAATCGACTATTAAATGTAACTTTGGGATATCTCTAGTCTACATGAACTGAACAAAGATTTCAATCGACTATTAAATGGAACTTTGGGATATCTCTAGTCTACATGAACTGAACAAAGATTTCAATCGACTATTAAATGGGTCAAGGTCGCTATTTTTTTTTTAAAATAGTAACTGGAAAGTTATATAAGAAAGAAAAATAGTTTAAGGGTCCCACACTGACTTTAGGTAGTTTTCTGTTTCCTGGCAATACATTTGTTAGATTAATTGTCCAACTCTAGGCTCCGTGCTTTATTTCAGTGACCTTGACCTTTTTTCCTGACTCACTCCTATTTGTCACTTTTCTGGGAGCGAGATTTTCGGAAACAATTTATTGGGAGTGTATATCAAGTCTTAATCTGTGTGTACGTATACATGTTGTGTATGTGTGGATGTTTATTTTTGCTATGTGTGCGTGCATATGCGCGATGGTATGAGTGGACGCGGCAGAATGTCAGTTCTATTCTATAGGCGAGTGAGTGAGAACATAAAGAATTATATAAACATGGCTGTGGGTGCTTCGTTTCACAAGTAACAGAGAGAAAATACGAAGGGAAATCAAACACACACAGAAAGAGAGAGAGAGGGAAATAGAGAGAGAGAGAGAGAGAGACTGAGAGAGAGAGAGAGAGAAAGAGAGAGAGAGAGAGACTGAGAGAGAGAGAGAGAGAGAGAAAGAGACTGAGAGAGAGAGAGAGAGAAAGAGAGAGAGAGAGAGAGAAACACGAAGAGAGAAATAGAAAATAGAAAAAAAATGCGACCCATTGAAGCACAAAACAAAAAGCTATCGTAGATGCACTGTGTCAATCCTATTTTGTTCATAAAGACTCATAAAGATGAACAAATTTATTGAAGTGAAAGCCAAATCCTAAAGCCACTCTCTTTTATAGAACGACACTCATACACACAAACGTTTATATTGAACAATTATTCATTTTAGTTTTTGCAGTGTTCTTACTTCATAGGAAGATGTGAAAAGATTTCATTTATTAGGGTAGCCTACATTTCAACATAAAACCCTAAAAAAGCAAAGTTTACATACGCATTCTTTACATCTGTACCCTGTTCAGTCAATACATTCTTTACACCTGTACCCTGTCCAGTCAATACATTCTTTACATCTGTACCCTGTCCAGTCAATACATTCTTTACATCTGTACCCTGTTCAGTCAATACATTCTTTACACCTATACATAATCCAGTGAATGAACACTTTAAAAAAAAATATATACGGAATGCAATGTCAATTATAGGCCTACAGTCTGTTAGTTGTAAAGTTGATACATCATCATGGGGGGGCCGATCTTAGGCCATTGCAACCTATGCGGCCGCAGTGGGCCCCGCACTTTTATAGGCCCCTCACGAATTCTAGGTGTAAATCATTAAATGAAACCATTTTAACTTATTATAAAAGAGTTCCTGGAATTCTCCTGAAATTACAAAATGTAAGAAAAATTCATGAAAATTTCATGAAATTATTAAAATCTTCTGAAAACTGATGCAAATCTCCTTACAAGCAGACAAAATTGGCATTTCGGGGTGTCCTTCAATATGGAAAACGCCAATCCTACTCGCGATTAAAAAAAAACGGCATTGTCAGCTTTCATTTAATAAAAATGTAATAAGAAGGCGAATTTTAACCAAAACAAGATGTTCAAATACTTAATTTACTTTAATTGTCACTGACATACAAACAAATATAGATCTAAATCTATCTCGACCTCAAAAGCGATAGTTTGCTAGTTGATAGTACATCTAAAAGGCAGATCTGAATGTTTATCGGCTCGTAAAGTTAATTTGACAGTGAGTTTGTACTTAATAAGGTATGAATAAATGCAAAGATGAATTTATTTTATAACACAAAATCTTAATTTTCACCTATACTTTTCCCTACCCAAACTGGGCCCCGTGCAATCCGTTTCGCATAGGGCCCCGCAATCTGTAGGGCCGGCCCTGTCGTCAAGTCGAGAAAAAAAACGAGGTAATTAAGTGTTTTATTGAAACTCACAGCTGAGCATTGAGTGAAACTCATAGCTGGGCATTGAGTGAAACTCATAGCTGGGCATTGAGTGAAACTCATAGCTGGGCATTGAGTGAAACTCATAGCTGGGCATTGAGTGAAACTCACAGCTGGGCATTGAGTCCTATTGATTTCTTTCTCTCCTGGGAAACTAGTAACCTAACGCTTAGTATTTAACTTAAGCTTCAGTAAACGAGTTTACATTTCTCCATCTAATATGGATACAAATGTTTGTACAACAAACTTAAACCCAATTGGTATTCTGCAAATATTTGTTATTTTGTTTCCTACTAAACTTAAGTCATCTTTTTTTGGTTCTGGTCAATATAAAACCTCCCCTCTTGGAACTTGTTACTATTCCATATTTAAGGGTACAATCGATGGCATTAGGATTAAGTTTCAAACTTTGACGACATGTCAACGTGTAGGTGTT
Source organism: Biomphalaria glabrata (assembly GCF_947242115.1). NCBI lineage: Eukaryota > Metazoa > Mollusca > Gastropoda > Planorbidae > Biomphalaria > Biomphalaria glabrata. The sequence continues at coordinate 76,987,241 of NC_074711.1, forward strand.
ACGACGAGAGACATTACAACATTGCGACAAACAATATTACAATCATCTCCACTGAAGTAATAATGCTCATTGCTCAACATTACATTGTTACAACAATCAACATTACATTGTTACAACAATCAACATTACATTGTTACATCCACTTTTTATCATAATTTATAAAATACAGACTAGCCTGCTTAACACAAGTTAAATACTTCCTACGCATTTCCATGTAACTGCAAAGGCATTGGTTTTCTTGACTGATTCAAGCAACCTTTCAATGCTTTAATAGCACTAAGGAAGAAGGAGCACTTGTACGAACTTGTCTTAGCGTGTGGAAAAAGAATTGAGCCTTTATCTTTTCGTCTTTCTGGGTATTTTATTGGATTGTGTTTTTCTATGTGTAAATTATGAATTGGTGTTAGGTGTATTGTTGCTGCTTAACGTTTTAGTCTACTGTCCTGAAGAGTCTCTAAGTTGAGTGATTTTACTAAATTTGTTAATCTGGTGAAATAGGAATATTCATTTGTTATAAATAGCTCACGGTTTTATTGAAGAACACTGATAGCAATGTCTAAAAATCTGATGACTAATGAAACAGTTTCACATGACCCCTCAAACCCAGTTACTACCAACAAATCTGATGACTAATGAAACAGTTTCTAATGACCACTCAAACCCAGTTGCTACCAACAGATCTGATGACTAATGAAACAGTTTCTAATGACCCCTCAAACCCAGTTGCTACCAACAGATCTGATGACTAATGAAACAGTTTCACATGACCCCTCAAACCCAGTTGCTACCAACAGATCTGATGACTAATGAAACAGTTTCACATGACCCCTCAAACCCAGTTGCTACCAACAGATCTGATGACCAATGAAACAGTTTCACATGACTCCTCAAACCCAGTTGCTACCAACAAATCTGATGACTAATGAAACAGTTTCATATGACCCCTCAAACCCAGTTGCTACCAACAGATCTGATGACCAATGAAACAGTTTCACATGACTCCTCAAACCCAGTTGCTACCAACAAATCTGATGACTAATGAAACAGTTTCATATGACCCCTCAAACCCAGTTGCTACCAACAGATCTGATGACTAATGAAACAGTTTCATATGACCCTTCAAACCCAGTTGCTACCAACAGATCTGATGACTAATGAAACAGTTTCTAATGACCCTTCAAACTCAGTTGCGACCAACAAATCTGATGCAGACGAAGCCGGTGTTGGACTTTATAAGTTTTCTCTACGTCTTTTGCGCCTGTCTTCTACAAAGGGCTTTGCTCTAGGCCTCAAATGTGTGCGTCCCGCTGCCTTTGTGAGAGCTTTCCAAAGTAACAATGACAATAGGCCGGTGTCACTTTATGCCTTGGTTGCTAAGGACGCTTTTACTCGGTGTAAGAAAAACAAATACAGATTTTTCTCCCTTATTTTTTTAAAAGAGATTTCTATTCATGCATGTTTTGACGATGTAGCGATTTGCAAACGACCTTATTGTATCTATTTGTCTGTTCCTTCTGTTAATTTGTGATTAATACTTGTCAGGAAAATGTGTTCATGAAATGTAAGTTATGTGTATCTTGTAACTTGGTTAGTGTATTAAAGCCATTATATATAACGACATGGGTTTCAAACCTACTATTTACTATGCCTATAACATAATGCTTTATACGTCTGATAGTTTGTTGTTGTTTTTGTCTGTTTGTGAGCTAAGGGCCTCGTTTCGGAAAACAAAAGCTTTAAACGAATAGATTTAATCTTACATATGAAGTCAGCTGTGTCGAAAGATGAATAGGGAACGTTAGTAGAGACGGGGCAAAATATATGGAAATTATTATTGTCTAGAAAGTTTACCATCAATTAAAAGAGCAAACAATTTGAATTATGATATATAAAGATTTAACATTATGGACTTAGACGTAGACTTTCACAGGTATGCGTGAGAAAAGGCCGTACAGGTAGGTAAACAATTCCAAACGCTACTCACCAGTCCGAGTATGTTTCATCCCATAACGCTAGTTTTGAGCAATCAATGGCTGTTATCAGACGAGCTAGATAGTCCACACTTAATGCTTCAAAGTTAAGGCTCAAAGGTAAACTTAATGCTGCATTCTTCACCTAGTGTGTGGTGTGTGTACTTAGTCGTCCTCTTTTATCTTGTTACACTAAAGAGCTCTAACATATGTGATACGGGAATGAGTTCTCCCCCCCCCCCCCAGACAACCGCACTTTCCCCATTCACACCTACTCTTTGGCAACTCACGCAGAACGTCATTCCCTCCCCCATTTTATGAATGAGAGTAGGCGGGTGAGACCAACACCGTGAAACTATTGATAATGAAACCGAGCTAAACACAAAAGAAACCTTTAATTACACACGGCATGGCAGATATGTGACCAACAGCGCAGTTAGTGGTCAGTTAGGGGAGGGGAGAAAGTTTTTTTTTGGGTGGGGGTTTGGTAGGGGGTGGGAGTAGCTAGATGATTGCCTCCTGCCTTCTGGTGTTATATATAATATGTGTGAATGATTGGGTGTTCGAGTATGTGTGTGTGTGTGAGTTAGAGAAAATGTAAAGTGATGTTATCTGACAAGTAACAGGTAGTGAGTAGCCACAATGGTGCGTGAGTAGGCCTACTCAACCAAGAAATCGAGTTGGTGTAGTCTTTCATGCGTAGTAGGCGACATTGCTAAGTCTAGATTAGACCATAGTCAATATTTTTTTAACAAGGCTTCTATCAACTCACTCTGTCTGTCTTGTGAAAAAAATTGAATACGTTATTTCTACCACACTCGTTCTTGGATCAAGTTAAAACTTTGCAAAATCATTTCTTGTACCTGACAAAACAACAATCAATAAAAAAAATTAACCAATTAGTTCATTGGTAATTTTAATTATTTATTTTGTGGGGTATCGAACAAGGGAAAGAAATTATACGGTATATGTGAAATTTGTCCCCTTTATACTTTGTTTGAAACTAACAACAGATGTTTATGAAACCTTCTATTTTCCTAAGCACTACCCTGGCACAGTGGTTAGTGTATTGGCTTGAGGATACTTGAGCCCTTGAGTTCGAATTCAAATCCCACAATTCTTATTTTAAAACAAATAATCAAAAATTTATCACGTTTACCTTCACAAAGATACCCCCCCCCCCCTCCCTTCTTTCTCCAAGCTAATTGATACAATTGCAATTTATATAACCTTTGTTTAAAATTTTTAAAATTTTCCTTGTTTAATTATTTCTATTAATATAAAGGACACCTTTGCATAGTCAAATCCACAGTCAAAAACCCAGAGCCACGAGCAGAAAATGTGAATCATTTAGATCAAGATAAATTGTCGCACATAGTACTCAAGTTGGTTACCTCAGTTGTTAGTGCGTCGTGCTACTAACGCTAATGTCGTTGGCTTGACACTGGGTCAGACCAGACTTTACGCTCTTTATTTTATTCAAGCTACAAAATATCTTGAACTCCAGACTAAATTTTAATTTTCACATTTTTATATTCCGAAACATAACTGTTAAACCAGAGTTTTCCCTTTGTAGTCAATTAGCTAGAAATTTATTTCTCAAAGGCTGGAGTGTTTTGTGCTAGGCCCCTACCATGTCAGAACACAAGAGTAGACTATAATTAAATGTTTTCCTGGCAACAATCAAACTAATGATATCTTATATTTTCTGTTGTTTAAGAGAAGAATTCATGCTGATTATACAGACTGAAAATTCGAGAGTTGTGCCACTTTGGGTTAACAAAATGCAAGATAGAATTAGGGCTACTTACCTGTCAACAAATATAAGTTACATTAAAAGTAAACACAAGAATCCAAAAATTTCCAACAATACGTGATATTCGTGTGTTTCTAGTCTCGTGCTACAGCCTATTTATACATATAGCCTAACATTTTCGATTAAATGCATGGAATAACGATAATTATATCAGCATTATATTTCTCTTTAAAAACAGTTGTTGAATACGCAATGTGACTCCATTGAAAGCGTCTCGAATGACCCTTCTCCTATCCATAGCCCCAAGACAGAGAGCAAGATAGCTTCTATACTGACCACATGCTAATATCAGGCATTCTCATATCACATCATCATTGACACATTCACCAAACAATCACTAACACACCCACATTGAAAAAAAATGGAATCTGCGAGCTGCAGAAGTAAAATAAAACAACACCAAATCAAACATTTGAAATCCTGAAACGTAAAACCATTTTCCGCAATTGCTTTCCACAGTCCCAGGGGGTATGAGCACAGCACCCAGCGCCATTAGCTTGAGTAGTGAGGCGGGAATAGCAACAGACAACAGTGAGCTCAGCCTGAACACAATGGAAGAGGATTCTAATAAGAAGGTAGGCAATGATGACCACCATGGCATGGCCAGTCACGGACACAGAACCAAGAAGATCAATATTTATTTTACCCCCGTGTATAAAAACAGTATGTCAACTTGCACAGTGTGATGACGAATTAAATCGTTTTAAAATATCTTTTTGTAAAAACTAGACATCGAGTTATATGAACTAACTTAAAAAGCTTAACAGGCATAAAAAGAGACCAAAAAAAAAAAAAACCCAACAAAAACAAACAAATAAAAAATAGTAATAGATGTTATTAGGATGTAGACAAGGATAGCAATATAGATCTAGCTCTATATAGATTTAGAGTTTGGTAATGGCCTAATAGACGCTTGTATAAAACACAATGACAATAAAAGGATAACAAAAAAGTCATAATCATGTATAAACGTTAGAAAAACAAAAACGAACAGTCTGTTTTGTTTTGTTTGTTTTTACATGTTTCGGATGTTCCTTCAGAGTTGAAGATAGTTTACTTCCTAATCCTAGTCCAAACCTCCCGCAGGACGACGGGGGATGGGAGCGGGCAGGGTTTGAACCCTCGACCGTCGATAAATCCGAACGACAGTCCAGTGCGCAAACCGCACGACCAGGCAGTCGAACTGGATACATAACATATCTAAATCTACTAAGTAACTAAGTAAGTCCTAGATAGATCTAGATCTACTAAGTCCTAGATAGATCTACTCTAGATCTATTTAAATAGATCTATATCTTAAATTAAGTCTAAGTATACCATACTATAGTATGCGCTAAGGAAATGCCATATAATACGCCCCTGCTTGCTAATGAGGCGCTAACAACAGCACGCCACGGACCAGTTCCTTGACTTCCATGTCCAGTGACTATTAGATATGGGGCCCTTCATAGTCCATATAGATCTAGCATTATATATGTCAATGCTAAATATTTCTTGAGGCCCTAAGCTATCTTCTTCTTATCTTACATACTATAATTCTATATCCTGTGTTGCCTATGTCCTAGGTCACATTGTTGAAAGGAATAAGTTCCAAACATTTTGTAGTCTTACTCCAGTTCAAGTTGCCTATTGCTTTTTGATCTACCCCTCTTTCTCTTGTTTAACCAGTGATGCTAGTTGGTGACATGTGCATGGTGTTTCCAAACCAGCACCACCCTCTCTGATTTTTTTTTTGTCTTGAATGTGACTGGAGTTTAATAAGAATATTGCTCTATCAATGAGATCAGTCAAATGAATCTCAGAGTCATGCAATGTCAGCTGTCAATAGATTTATATACTTACGTAAAACGCTAAGAAATGAAGTTTGCTACATATATAATTTGTTTATCCGTTCATGCTTTAAGATCTAATAAATTTTACTTCCAAGACCAATGAAAGGTTCCTACGTAAAATTCCAAAAGGCAGCGAGGTGGCCAACATTATGGTGGGTGAGGTGGAGGACCTGAAGACAACTCTTTGTGGACTTGTTCGTTTAAACGATGGCAGGATCATAGGAGACATCTCTGAGGTCAGCCTACCTACAAGGTACGATTGTTGTCACTCTGTTGGTACATTAACAACTTTTGTTTAAACAAACCAACTTTTTTTTTTTTTTTGCTAATCCTTTTCTTTTATTTATGCAGATTTGTGTTTTTCCTTCTTGGACCTAAAGGCAGTTTACTAGAAAATGAAGAAAGTGCTAGATGTCTTTCTACAATGCTTGTTGATGAGGTTATTAACAAAAATAGTAGATATAGTGTAGTGCAGATTCAAAGTCTTTTGCTTCCTAAAAAAATGATTTTGAAAAAATGTATATAGCTTTTCATAAAAAGTCCATGAGGGCCTTACAGTAATTTACATTATAGGCCTAAACATATATGTCCGTTCTTAAAGTATCAATATCAATATCTTTCTTACATTTCAAGTTTAGCTCTTAGGCCTATTAATTTAATAAGTCTCAAAGTATTATTAGTATGTTATTGTACTGTTATTGTATTGCAGATTTCTTATTCCATATGGTAGGACAAATTCGTATAAGTGTCCTTTCTTTCATGGTACCATAAAGTGCGTGTAACACGTTTCTTAAATCAGTCAGTGAAACAAATGATTATTGGACTAAATGTTTTCAATTCACTTTAGGCCTACAGCTAATTTGAGTTAACACAGGGCATAACATTGTAAAATGTAAATGATATTGGTAGATCTATAAATATATATCAAGATCTAGATCTATATATTTTTAAGTAGATCTAAATATAGATTAGAATAGATCATCTAGTAACAGGCAAGGAAGGAATTTGGTTTGGGGCATCACCAGCATCACCAAACAAATAAGGGGAGAAGGGGCTTTCACGCTATAAAAATGCATCTTGTATACTTTTTTGAAGGTTTTGGCAACTGGGGGAAGGCAGAGGGACTCCTTACTTACCCAGTTGTCACAGACCTGCTACATATAGAGATTATATTGCAAACAATACTGAGAATAATAATGGTAGTTAGAAAATCTACATATAGACCAAATTTAATAAGGTAATATTAAGATTGTTACCTAATAAGCAGAATACCTTAAAAAAAAGATTTTAAACATAGACTTAGGCTAAATCAAAACTAAATTGAAAAATTTTAGTAAAAGTGTCTCTCTCCATCCCCACACGACAAAGTAATCTATATGTGACTACTTTTACATATTATATATAGACCCTAGAACTAGATCACAACAAAGTAATCTATATATCTATTGACTAATTTTAGATATTATATATAGACCCTAGAACTAGATCCATGTGATGTCCATTAGATCTATACTAGACCATAATCTAGAGGTATCCTTTATAATTATACAGGTATTTCGTGAGGTAGCATACAAGGCCAGGGAACTTGATGACATAATTGCTGGAATTGATGAGTTCCTGGAGCAGGTGACAGTCCTTCCACCTGGTGAGTGGGACCCCAAGATCAGGATAGAACCACCAGACAAAGTGCCAGACCAGGTAAAACACAACTCTTCCTCCTAAAAATTTTTTACAGGTTGGTTGAGGTCAAAATTTTATGTTTTTTTTCCCATTCTATTATTAGTTAGCATAAAAAACGGTGATGTCTTATAGATCTTATTTTCACACAAGTAGCAAACATCTCATAGAATTTGAACAATCTTTATATTCCTAAATTGATTTTCCAACATTAATAAAACCTAAGGTTAGTTGGATATTTGTAATATCACTTTAATCAAGTACCACAGTATTACACTGGTAGTTTTTTAAAATCCTTATTAGTATAGATTCTTTAAGTAATAGGACATGTGACAACATTAAGTAATAGGACATGTGACAACATTAAGTAATAGGACATGTGACAACATTAAGTAATAGGACATGTGACATCATTAAGTAATAGGACATGTGACAACAGTAAGTAATAGGACATGTAACAACATTTAGTAGTAGGACATGTGACAACAGTATTGTTATATGGTAACAAAATAACATGAGCACTACATAATAACCAATGTAGAAACTCAACAGGCAGATTTTTATTCCAGAATTTCCGTAAGATTCCCTCCAAAGCACACCTGCTTGGTGAAGATGAGCATGCGGAAGGCCATTGTGACCCAGATTTGGTTATGACAGGACGGTGAGTTACCCGATAAGTTAATTTTGTGACTTATAACAATCCTTGTAATCTTATAGAATCCTTTTCATAGTTTTCTGGATAATTTTTTTCTTTTCATCTAATGCTTTGTAGGTTTTCAAAAACTATATATTTGTGGAAGGTTGTTAACCAACAACAACATAACACCCTAGACACTGACTCCAATGATTCAGTATTTACATATATGCTTTAACCCCTTCAGTGTACAATGATATGCATCTACAATTTTCCTATGATGTGTCAGATCTGATTAGGTACAAACCATTTAGTGGCATCAATAAAATTCTTAAATATTTTCAGAGTCCTAAATAAGTCTGTTTTTCCTCGTCCCTTTAGCTGTGATCATAATTACTATTCATTTTTTCTTCTTTACAGTCCATTTGGTGGTTTAATTAACGATATCAAGAGAAAATTACCCTGGTATCTCAGTGATTTTACAGACGCCATTCACATTCAAAGTTTGGCTTCCTTTGTCTACATTTTCCTGGCTACATTGACCCCGAACGTAACTTTTGGTGGCATGTTAGGTCAAGAGACTGACCAATATATGGTAGGTAGATCAATCAAATTATTATAGTAAAGGTTATCTAGATCTAGATCTAGCCCTGAGTACAGTCTGCTTTGAGAACATAAGAGAAATAAAAACTGAGATGAAGAAGCAAACTTATTTTGAAATGTTAGGTCTTAAGACTTATTGAGAGTGGTAATGAATGGGCCACTGAGTTTTTGATAGGGCTGTTGGCTGATGATAATGTGCTATACTTATTTATACTTATACCAATTGCTTTTTTTTGTAAATTAATAATATACGTTAAAATACAAGAAAAGTAATAATTTTTTCAAAAAGGTGCCGGTACGCCTTACCGGTGCGTACCGTAACCGTTACAAAAAAAGCCCTGCTTATGCCATTTCCATCATTACCCTTACCTATCCCTTAGTCTGTTGGACCGTTTGGGCACCATGCAAGATTTGTTGACCGTCTTTCTCCATTCCTCTCTGTCTTTTGCCTTAGCTAGAACATCTTTCAATGGCAGGACCGTCCATTCTTTTATGTTGTCTTCCCATCACTTTCTCTGTCTACCTCTTCTTCTTTTTCCAGGTACTGTTCCCTGAAGCAAGATCTTTGCAAGCCCCAAAGACCTTGTAATATGTCCATAGATTTTTAGCTTGCGCTTTTTTATGAGAGTTAGCAGGTCATCATGGTGTCCAATCGCTGCAGCAACCCTGTCTCTAATCTCTTATTTTGTGATGCGGTCTTTAACACATTTCCATCATCTGTGCTATTTTAATTTCACTGTTCTGTATGAAGTCTATGATTTCTGTGGTGCTACATCACAGTTTGAATTGAACAGTCTCAATATTGGAGACTAGTAAAGAGATATTATGCATCTGGAGATGGATTGCTGCTCCAGTAACAGTAGCTTTTATTCTGTTAACAGTTAACATGTCTATTTATTTAGATCTAGATTAACTCTTTCTCTCCACAATTATTTACTCATTCCTATAGAATTATTCATTTTGCTAATTTGTATTTCACTATCCTGTTATGATAAAACTTCAATAACTTTTTTTTTTATATCAGAAAATGTTATATTTGGTATTGAATTATAGGGAAAATTAAAGTTTTTAAATTAAAAAATCTATGTAGTTTTATGCGGTTAAATCAACGTTGGCATCATCAATTAGGAGAAAAAGAGTTAAAGATAAGAATTTCTAAGGCAGAAGACTTTTCTATATTTCAGCAATTCCTCCTTCAGGTTAAGGCTAGTGAATAACTCTTAGTTAAGATAAACAGACCAAGCTGTTTATAAAAACACATTTCATGCATATGTCATTGTTATATTTAACTCACTTATTTCATGCCAGCCATTTAATATTTCAAATGTTCAGGGAGTTATGGAGTGTATCCTGGCTGCTGCAGTCAGTGGAGTTGTTTTTGCATTGTTTAGTGGACAGCCTCTCAATATTCTAGGTAGCACTGGGCCCATGCTTGTTCTGGAAAAGATCATTTATCAATTCTGCAAGTAAGTTTTGTTTGTTGGCTTGAGTTATTGATCAGGATTAAATTTGTTAGCAGAGAATCACAAAGGTAGAGATGACAGTCATCTGAGGGAAGCGCTTTATTGTATTATTTTAGGCCTATTCAGTGTTGATCCATCACAGTGGCAACTATCATTAGGTAAATTATTTTATAAAATGCTGCAACTGATTTCATTTGATGGCTTTAATTGAAGATTTTTAAAGAGATCCTGTCATTTTTAAAGAAAGTAAAATAAAAATAAGAAAAACATTAAAAAATACTTTTAAAAAAAACAACAATCTTATATTAAATTTAATTGTATTAATTAGTTTGGCTCAGTCATGTAATTAAATTTGTTATAGATCTAGACTAAACTGGCTTCCAAGTCTTCCATGAATACAGGAATAGTTAACTAGAAGACCTCCAAATTAATTATTCTCTTTAAAGAAAATAAGCAAAGTGTTCTTCTAAATACTCAGATTGTGTGAAGTGTTTCTTTAAGAAAGACTGATCTAGATTAACAATATTAATTCTGTGTGATTAGAAATACTTTACCAGTTGTTTTGTTTAGCCCGATTTCATGCTTTTAGCTTTCTCAAATGTGCTATGATCCTATCACTTGTCTGGATCAGTTGGTAATAAGAAGGGGTGGGTGGGTGGGGTAGAAAGAAAGGGGTTTCACTTAGGGCTCAAGCCTCTTCAAAGGGACTAATGCAACTTATATCACCACATCTGTCAAGTTAATTTTTTTCCTTTGTTTGATACCAAACAAAATAATTAATTACTAATAGTTAATTAACTAATTTTTTTTTATATATAGGTTCTTGTTTTGTCAGGTACATAAAATAATTGTGCAAAATTTCAACTTGATCCGAAATTGTGTGTGGGAGAAATATTGTGTACAAACTTTTTACCAGACTGAGTCAGTTGATATAAGCTTTGTAAAAATATTGCAAAATATAACATTAAAATATACTTTTTGGCTTACATACAAAATCTAATACATCCATCAACAGAGACAACCAATGGGATTTTCTGCCCTTCCGGTTCTGGATAGGCATTTGGACTGCTGGGATGTTGCTGCTGTGTGTGGTCTTTGACCTTAGTGCGCTGGTCAGATATATCACAAGATTCACAGAGGAGAGTTTCGCTTCACTGATTGCACTTATCTTTATCTACGAGGCCTTCAAAAAGCTGGCAGAGATTGCTGAAGTGGACACCCCTCTTCAGTTACATCCAAAGCCAGGTCCTATTTTGCCCCACTGCTTCTGCAATTTTACCCCACGTAAGTATTGGTAAAGTATTTTTATGCCAGTTATTGTTTGCTAAATCAGAAATTATTTTTCATTATTGAGTTATTTATTATCATTGAATCACATTGAAGCACAAAAAGTAACTAAAAGCTAGATCATTATGAAACATGTAAAACAAATAAGAAAATACATAATTCTCAACTCTTTACATCTTGTCCAATAGCAACTTGGTGGAATAGCTCCATGCCGGCACTGCCATTAGGTAATGAAACTGCTAAGGCTTTTAATGAGAGCTTTTGTCTAATGAAGTCTTCAGAAATTATGAATTCCTCCCTGGAGGGAACATTAGCTTGGGCCTGCAAGCCACTTTTCTTCGTGCCTGATGCCTTCTTGTTTTCTGTTATTCTCTTTGCTTGCACATTCTTTGTGGCCATTTTCTTGGTGGACTTCCGAAACTGGCCTTGCTTCCCATCGTTTGTGAGTAGTTCTTGGAATGTTTTTGTTAGATGTAATAAATAGTTTAATAAAAAAAAATGAATTCATTAAAAGAAACTTAATAAAGATTTGATGGAAGTTATTTATTTGCTTTAAATAGGTTCGTTCCTTACTGGGAGACTTTTCAGTGCTGATTGCTATTCTCTCAATGGTGGGTATTGACGCTCTACTGGGACTGCCAACTCCAAAGCTCACTGTACCCAGCAAATTTCAGGTACTTTCTGTTTGAATTTTTTCACACAAAAATGTATTTTGTTATTCATCTTTCGTCTGTAAACCTTAAGCAATATCAACAAACCATTTTTAGGTTGACTTACAGCTTTGTGAATCTATATGGAATCCACTGTTTTCAAACCTCCCCAGTTCATTTTTTTTTCATCTTGCTGGTGGTTGAAAAAAGATTTATTGTGCATTGGCTTAACACTTTGAGTTTTTGTTGGAGGACCTGTATTTTACCAGCTTTTAAATTCCACTTCAGTGCCAGGATCAACTTTTTACATTTTAAAAAATTATTTGAACTTGGCAACTCATAAGGTTGACATTGTTGATAATGGCATGTCAGTAGTTTTAAAAAATGTTCATGATCATCTTTTGATACCTTTATTTACTTTATCTTACTTCATTTTACTATACTATATATTACCTTAGCTTACTTTATGCAACCTTTCCTTGCATAATTTAAAAATTGAAATACATAATATTTCTAAATTACTTTTATATTGCCTAATCTCATCAGCCTACAAAGTACTATGCAAGAAGTTGGGTGGTCAATCCATTAGGTGGACCCAACCCCTGGTGGCTAGCCTTGGCTGCAGGTCTTCCAGCTATTCTTGCCACCATCTTGATCTTCATGGACCAGCAGATCACTGCTGTCATTGTTAATAGAAAGGAAAACAAACTTGTGGTCAGTAAACAACTTCTTACTGCAATCATTTGAATCATCAGCTTTATTAAGACTAAGACTCTAAGACTAAGACGGCTCTATTGATCCTTATGGAAATTATTTGTGATTACAAAGACTCTTTTCTTATATAAAGACATGCCTCCATTTCATTCATCAGGAATCAGATAAAGCTTTCTCCAAACCATCAACTTGTTGTTACCCCTTAAAACAAACTCAAAGAGATGATTTACAATTAATATCTTCTGAAGACTCATGGGCCAGTTTTAGTAGGAATGTTTCACTCCATTGAATTTTTAAAGCTTTGCCTATGTTAACTTTGTCTCAAGGAGTCCTATTTAGGGACTCTAGAGGAAATGACTTAAAACAGCATTTTAGATGTTGACATACCCAGATACAGATACTTTTGCCATGTCAAGTCTATTTAGATCAGATGTTCCAATTATTTTCAAAAGTTTTGTCTGTCCTTAAGAAAAGCTACCTTTTTATTACACAATCAATAAAATATGAAAACAAACTTTTTAAAAATTTGGCTAAAGCTTAAAATTTCTTATTCCATATTATAGGACAAATTTTCAGTAGTGTCATTAGCGCATAGAAAGGATTGTTAAATCCACTGAGTCAATATTGTTTGCTTAAGTCTCTAATTAACATTTAGATGCAGGATTAGGTCAACCATGTATGGGACATATTCTTTTCTTTTTTTTTTAAAGGAATGCCTGTAACTTACAAGATGGGATAATTTGTGTCTGTGTATGCTACATTATTTTTTTTTTACAGAAAGGCAAAGGTTACCATTTGGATCTTCTTGTTTTGGCTATTCTAGTAGCCGTACACTCACTGCTAGGCCTGCCATGGTATGTCGCTGCCACTGTCTCTGCCATAGCTCACATTAACTCATTGAAGAAACAGTCAGAGAGTACCGCTCCTGGTGAGAGGCCCTCATTCTTGGGAGTCAGGTAGATCTATATGAAAGATACATTTTGAAAATGTTTTTGTATTGAAGATTATGGATCAGTGTTTTATGTATAATTGCTACTTTACTTTTAAGTCCTTATCAAATACAGATGTTACTTCAAAAAATATGTTTACTTCCTTATTTGAAGTAATGTCTGTATTTGATAAGATAAGGACATAAAAGTAAATAATAATTCACTTAATTTGATGTTTTTAATGATAAGTCAAAGTTAAGCTAGTAAAAAGATAAAAAAAACTTTGGGTCTAGATTTCATAAATAAAAGCCAAATTGCAAATAAAAAAAATAAAACAAGTGCCATTCATCAGTTTGGTTTATAAATTATTTGTATTAGCATTATGTATTAAATTTATAGCCTTTGACAGGTATGTTAAAGCTAGCGCTGACTTACCTACTGAAGAAAGTACAGCTACATGAGGAACTTTTGCTGAAGTGACCTTCAGTTATTAACCAGCTTTCACTATGCAGTCACTTTTCAAAGTAATGATATAATCTAACAATCAAGATGTGTCAATGTTAAAATACATATAATTTGTGTCCTCAGAGAACAGAGAGTTACTGCCCTTTTGGTTGGAATTTTATCTGGAGCTGCTGTTTTTATAACAAACATTTTAAAAGTAAGTTGAGACTTTTTTTTTTTTAATGTATTATACTGTTGACATACTACACTATTGGATCTTGTTTATTTCCATACTCTCCTAAATACATTTGAAAACTTGATCTAGAAATAAACATGTCAGATGTTTATATAGCAAACACTTTGAGTCTTTTCAATTGTCTTTAAAAAATTATTTTTTTAGGTCATACCCATGCCAGTATTGTATGGAGTCTTCTTTTACATGGGTTACTCTGCCCTTAGAGGCATGCAGGTGAGCTTTTGTATTTTGAAAAACCTGATTTAAGTATTGAATTATATTTCATTGACAGGATATTTTAAATCTAAACTTATTTATTTGATTTCTTATAACAGAAATAATGCCTAGTATTAAAGTGACATTTTAAATACGCATTCACTTATTCATTTACTTTAAGTTAAAACCAATAGATTACTTTGATACAACCCCACATCATCAGTAATGGTCCCTTGATTTGCATTGTTGGTACGCTTTTATCAGTCTGAAGTAATCCCATGAGCCAACCAAGTCTGTCTTTTCATGTTCTCCAGTCTTTTATTGTGGCAACCATTTTGTGTTCAACTCATAGAGCCATCTTGGCCAAAAATCTTTTAAATATAAGAGAAATGGTTAATCTCCATCCATCCTTATTTACTCTTCACTGAGTAAAAAATATTTTGTTGAATATAAATAAATTGAAATTGAATGTATAAGAATATTTTGTTACAGTCCAGGATTCAAGAAGGATAATATAGTGCAAGCAACATCTTTTTAAGTTCAGACCTAAAAAATATGTGTTTTTGGTTTATTAAATGTCTTGTATGTGTGTTCACAGTTCATTGACCGTATTCTGCTGCTTCTAATGCCAGTCAAGTACCAGCCTGACCACATTTACCTCCGGCATGTCCAGCTGTGGCGTGTGCACCTCTTCACGGCTATACAGATTGTCTGCCTAGTGGCTTTGTGGATAGTCAAGAGCATCAAGGGTGTCTCCATCATATTTCCTTTATTGGTGAGTTCTTAATATGCTCTACAAGCATACACACCATTGGAAAATTTTATTGAACTTTCTTTAAGAAATTTTTTTTTTTTTTTAAAGTCTTATTGATAAATTATTAACCAAAATCAGTATGCAAATTTCTATAAATTTTTTGTGTGTGTCAACTGTTTGTGCCAGGTTTTATTTACTGGTGTTGTACGGAAGATTCTGGAAGTGAACTATACACAGTATGAGCTGAAGTATTTGGACGATTTATTACCTAGTACAAAGAAACATAAGAAAAATGATGAGACAGAACATATAGCACATGATAAGGTAAGAAACAGCACATCCAACACAATTATATTCTAGATGCTGCCAGTTGGATGAAACGATAAATGTAAACTCAAAACATCTGGCTAGTTCTAAGAATTTGTTCTATAAAATTCTTTCTGGTGTATCTTTCAATCTCATTGGTTGCCTGGTTTATATTTGTATTATCACAATGGTCTTGAGTTAAAAAGCTGCTAGCTGTTATTCCCTGTCATCCAACAAGTTTGAGCCAGGACCTAATAATCTTGATTTTGAAGAGACATCTGAAACATATTAAACATAACCACATCTAAGTTCCCCCCATAGGAATGATGCATTGACTGTTTAAGTTGAATTTGAATGACACATTATTTCTTATGTTGTAGACCTACATCAGTGTGCTGAGATATGGATGCTACCCTAAACAAAAGTTGAAGCTTTGAACTCAACTTGACTGACATTTTGAGACTATGAGAATAAAATAAATTGTTTAAAATAGTGAAATAGTACTTCATGCATTATGACCATTTAAATCTCCATAATAAATGTTGTACTAGGATGCTTTAAAACAAGAACAGTATGTAGCTATAATTTTATAGATACTATTGACTTATAAATAAGTCCAGTCAAAGTAAAAAATGGAGCTAATACTAATTACTTTTGGAGGGCAGAATGTATAATCTAATCTGAAATATTACTTTCTGTCTTAATTGCTTTTTTAATGACTGCTGCCATATTTAATATTTTTTCTGTTTCATATTTTCCCCCAGATATCTGCTATTGTAGCCGATAATCACTACATGAAGTTTAATAGTAATGGAAGCTTCAGTGATGGGAAGGCTTCCTTCTTTATCAATGACGAGCATCAAGAGATGCCTCCAGCATATGACAACAAAGCATTTGACGCAGGCAGAGACACAAAATTATAACATTACAAAGTTATAACATATCACAATGATAATATTTATGCTAATACATACATTCACATACTCTGAAACTGTAAAACAGTTTAATGAGACAAAATTTTGTGTCCCAAGCACCTGGACCTGTCCGTAGAGCATCTCTCTGCAAAATAAGGGTGGCCACTTCATTACAAAATTATCTTATGCTCTTTATAGTTTTGTCTACTGATCTGGAAGATAAAGGTAGTAATGAGAAGTTAGATGAATAATCATGCATATGTTGTAAGGGAAATAACCCTAAAACATGTAAAGAAATAGTCAATGTTTATGTGTAAAGAAATAGTCAATGTTTATGTGTAAAAAAAAGCTGTAAATAGCATTGAATGGCAAAGCCGGAATCATTTTTCCCCCTCATCAGAAAGTCTTTCACTGTCACAACTGGATCATGGGAAGCAATTGTTCAATATTTCATTTGATAATTTTAAAACTATTTGTTCCATGTCTTGTTCCAAGTATGCATGAATGGCTGGTGTATTTTTTTTATTTGAAACTCTCCATCAACAGCATTAGAAAAGATTGAATCCATTGTGTAGGTAGCACTTAGAAGCTATCTAAATATACAACAATGAACATGTTTTTATGTAAATCAAGACTTTATTTTTGTACCCTCATTGACATATGACTATTATATATCATTGTATATCCATGTGTATTTTATTCAAACTTCTATCATGTTCTCATCACAATCTAAAGATGTGTTTATATTGAAAGTTAAATAAGTAAATTAGGCACTATTTGAGAATGTAATTTTATCAATTCAATAAAATTCTATGTAGAGATCTGAGTTTGGTTGTGTTTGAGGCATTTACATGTTGTATTTTTGTTTTTAAAGTTTAATTAGTAGATTTTATAAGCACAATAGTCTTTTTGTATGCTTTATTTATTTGTCTTATTAGTGATGATCAAATGAACCACAATTGTAGTACCAATAGTTTATTAGTTGTTTTGCAAATGTCTTCATTCTTTTTTACTCTTAGCAACTTTTTGTTTTTGCAGTTAATTTTTGGGGATGTTATCTTATTGACAAGACTGCATTTATTGACTAGACATATCTTTTTGATTAGACATTACTTCATTGACAAGATATCATCTCATTAACTAGATATTATTGAATGACTGGGAGACATGTTTTGCAATGCTCTTGATAATTATTATTTTAAAAGACAAAAATGAATTAAAATGGAAAAAAAAAATGGAAACTGACATTCACTTTTATGTATTGCTGAAAATGTGGACCATCTAGGCCAGAAGTAAACTGTATTACTGACCAATTAATATGCAACTATAATTCATATTTATCAAAGCACAACTAAGCTCTGTTTATTTCTGTTTTGTTTAAAAACTCACTAAGATGAATCTCTTTATACAGAGAAAACAATATTTATTTTAATGCCAATTAAAACTTAAAAAAATTTGTTTAACTATCTGTTAAATAAAACAAAACAAAAAAATAAGATCCATTGAATGTTCATTCGGACTTGTTACTCCATGTAATAAATTGGTATTTTCAACAACAAAGTTTTAGTTGTGTAAGATCCTTGATTAGTAGGCCTAATGAAATTGTTACTTAGGTACTACTCTTATTTTTTTCATTAATCATTTTGGCAACAAGTTGTCATTGATGTTATCAATACTAATAGATATTGTTTTGTTTTGATCTATTCTATAGCCATTCTTTTCAAACCTTTTTAAAATCTCCTTTTTTATAATTTTTTTCTTGAGTATCTTGCATTTAGACTGAGTTGAACTAAATTACTTTCAGACCATGTTCTGAGAGGCTAATATGTGGACCTACTTTACTAAGTAGTTGTCAATGAGAGATGAAATCCAAATTCATGGACTTGCAGATATGTAACAAATGTGCAGGTGTCCCTACATAAAATCCTACCTAACACAAGTCCTGTGTGTCAAACTCTGGTAACAAAGAAACAAATTGAACAAAACCATAATGTAAATGTGTTTTAAACAAGAATTTTATAATGAGATCACTCTTTCATTGTTTTATGTTAAAATTTTTATAATGTATAGAAATTTAAGTGAAAAATTATTTTTTTTATTATTTAATGTTGTGCTTCTAATAACACGACTTAGAGATGTGAGATCAAATAATGACTATTTTATTTAATGCAAGACTTGGTTAGACTTTGAATGGTGATTGTGATAATGTGGTTTACACTGCTATGTAACAATGTTACTCGGAAGTTACTGAACACATTTTATTGCAAAATAAAGTTTTTAATAACTTACATTTGGTGTTTGTAGTTGATGTAGGTTAGACATAATCTAAATATGTGACCTTACAAGCCAACTGCCTGGCAAGAAACTAAAGTATACTATATCTAGTTTTAAATGCAATTTTAGGCTATCACTTACGATTTACTCAAAGAATGCTTTTCCCACAAAAAAAAAAATTAAAAGAAAAAAAATGGTAAAAAGATAATTCAGATGTAGTCAACTTAATGTGTGGTGTTTACAAGAACAAACACTTGCTATCTTTTAAATATTTGTGAACAATCCACTTCAAGATTAGTGCTAGATACACCTGTAGGCTGGATAAGCTTTAGCTTACTGCTTGGGGATGCCATTTGTGTGTGTGGGGGGGCAAACATTTTTTCCAGGGAGAGTTTCATTTGAAGAAAGAGCAAAGAAAAAATGCTTTATGTTCATGAGGTGGAGCCCCATAGTTCAAAGGAGAACAGAATTAATCACTGATCAAATGTTAGCATTTTAGTTTGTGATGTCACAGACTTTGCAGTCATTCAAAGCAATTGTAATGAGTCAAACTTCCAGACAGAAAATAAACTTAGTAGTATTGGGAAAAAAAAGACATTTTTTCCTTTTTAAAATGTGTGTGTGATTTGTCCACACATTGAAGTGGAACCTAATCTGCTAATAAAGGGCCAGTGCTTTCTATTTCTTTGTTCCCTTTTTTTTCCCTTATTGATGTCATGGTTTAAAATTTCATAGTCATTAGTGGAAAGCAAGGGACGTAATTCATACAAGCTGTTACGCTTTCCTTTAATTGCGGTTACTACCCTGCCATATTGTAATATTAATATTTGTAAACATGTAAAGCAGAAATTACAAGACAATTTGCAATTCTTATATTTACATTAGTAGAAAATATAATTTAGAAATTTTTTGTTAAGTATTTTAATTTCGGATGTTAATAAAGCTTTGATTTGTTTTGTTAGAGATCCTCACGTGCAGTCAGATAATATAGTAGACATTAATGGCATCATGGGATAGACCAGAGCTCAAACTGTCCTTAAACATGTAAAAGTCAATTTAATAATTAAGTGCCCTATACGAACTACAAAGTAAGTAATTGGGTAACAGTAGAATAGCTCCGCCTCTTTGTAAGAAACTGACTAGCCAGCACGAGAGACAATTAGGTCTCTAGATAATAATAGTTAAAAAAACAATTTATGGTGACATCCACCAAATCCCGAGGGTAAATTTGGAATTTTCTAATTTGTCAAGTTACAAGAAAATTTTGAAGAAAAAAATACTATAAAAATGTATGGGAGCAGGTGATTGACAAATGGGTTGATGACCGCTCGTACTGACACCGAGAGAAATAGAAGGCCTGAACACTGAACTGCGACGTCGCATCCTGTAGGCAGTTTAGGCAATAGCTCGTTGCCACGCCACATGTCAGTCTACAGGAAGTTTAATAACGATTGGTGTCTGACGTACTCACACACTACGTCACACAAAAATATCAACAAAAAAAAGTTGTATTCACAAGATAACGCATGCATCAAGCATTGAAGACTGTTTTCAATAAATTGTATTTTTTTTTTAGATGAAGACTATTTATGGATATTGAATGCACAGTATGTATTTGTATATTACATAAACTGCTTTTAGTACAAACTGCTATTTCTTTTCTTGTTTTAAAATCGGTTTCTGCTTTTTGATAAATGTCTATACGTATTCTGTGCGGGCCTGTTGTGGTCACGAAAAACTTAAATAACGTCTGTATTTTATAAGATAAGATAAGATAGGTTAGTTTGTAAGATCAAAATGTGTCAGGCTTGAAAACAGAGAAGAAGACAGACAAACAGCAGAAATACAATGTGCAATTTTGCTCTCTTTGACGATACAAATTATTGATCTTTTGATAAGATTTACATACACTGTTAATTTCCGTAATGTGACTAAGAATATTGTTTTAATACATAGGGTTTAAACAGGTCAATGCTCGTGGCTTATGCTATTTATAAACAATTCATTTTAAACACTTTGGAATATTTTAGAAATTCTAACCAAATCTTGTTTCGATCTAAATGTGTTGTTTCGACACTATCATAAACTGGATTTGTATTTATATGCCCTATATCTGGGACACTGACTGGAAACGCCCACTTGGAAGATGTGCTAATCATGTGTGCAGCAGAGATAAACAAGAAAAAAAAAACACGCTATTCTCAGGTAACCAAGTCATAATATAAATAAATGTAAGTACCTGCACTAATAACTAATGTTTACATTGTTAACTTGTTTTAAAACTAAATCTTCTGGTTAATTAGGCATCAAGGAAAGTAAATCTCAAACTTACACCTACAATATCACAATTTGCGAAAGTAATTTGACTCGATAACTATCCATCAATTAAGTTACTACTATTTAATGTAACAACAACTTTAGTTTAATGGTTACAATGACTATGACTATCTGAAAAAAAATGGAAGTTTTGTTTCAGTTTTAAGTGGATAGGGCTATAATAAAGTTCCCCAATCCAATGAAACAAAATCATTCACATTATCAAACGTTACAGGCGTTGTATTATCATGCGTATCATACAAAATACAGAGTTATACATACATACATACATACATACATACATACATACATACATACAAAACTAATTAAAGGGAGAGTCTTGTGACAAAAATCCAAACAATTGTATTTACATTACCCATTTATTGTCGAAATATTATCTGAACTTTTAAGACTTTCAAATTAACAGTAATTACAAAGCACACATTAACTCTCTCTGTCTGTCTGGTAAAAAGTGTGTACACGTTCTTTCTCCTTCACCCAATCTCCGATTAGGCTGAAATTTTTAAAAATTATTTCTTTTATCTGACAAAACAAGAATCAATAAAACAATTTTAACTAATTAGTTAATTAACTATTGGTAATTAATTATTTTGTTTGGTATCTTGAACAAGGGAAAGAAATCGTACTTAACAAATTAGTTGAATTAGTCCCCTTTTCTTGTTTTAACATGTCAAGATGTCAGCGTTAACAAACTGATATCGTCGTGCACATGTACAAAATGTCTTTATTATGAGGATGTATGTCTGTGTTATATCATAACATTTCATTCTACTCAACATCCGTTTTCTCTTTGTTGAGTGTGCTTCTACAAATGTCTTGTCAGTATTAAACCTGAGTAATTCCTTGGTTTCCTAAACGTCATTGCAATCTTTCTGTCCAGTTGGTTGACCCTCAGGACAATGCGAACACAAAGTCAAATCTTGATCATTTCTGCTCACTTGGGTTTTCTAGAAGAACGTAGAATACAGCTAGAGAAACGATTGGATTACATACAGACGGTAAAATTCATCTATATCTAAACCAGTTGTAATACAATATCAAAAGTTAAATCTATAATCTATTTTTTTTTGTGATGCGAAGTGTGCACTTACATCTTAAAATTTGCTTTTTTTCCCTTAAAAAACAAAACAAACAACTTTAGGTATTGCAGAAATGTCACGTGTGGCTACAAGATAGTGTGGACAACACAATCACGTTTGAAGAAATTATGCTGAAATGTTTGGAAATTGCAAGTAAGACATAGTGCATTTATCTTAAGGTGAACAAAAACATACAATGGGGATGATTGATTTTGTGACTAGTGCATGCTGGTCAATTGAATATTCTAAGAGTTACTTTTTGTTTTCATTAGAGAATTAACTCAAGCTAAATTATGTTTTTGCTGAGTGACAAAAAACAACTCGGATTTCCCTGATTTACCCACCCCCCTTCCAGATCCACAAGAGAGATTGGATCAGACCCCACTGAGTATGTGAAATTAGCATTGGGAGCGCCATACATAATTAATTATAATAATTTCAGAGACCTCAGTTCTATTAAGCTGATTAAAATTAATGTAAATAAGGATAAAAGGGTGATATTTTTATCAATACAGATTTTTTTTCATTTTTTTAATGTTTATGTTTAGGACTACAAGTTATTAAGTCCGCAAATGAGCTCATCTGAATAAACAAAATATTAAAATCTATTTTTAAGTGTATTTTATAACTATTACATTTATTATCATCTTTGTTATGTTTTATTCATCTGTTAAAATATTTGAACAGTTGTTAATATGTTTCAACACAGCAGCTCACATGCAGATTTTTTGTTTACTTATGCACTGTAGTGACACAATGTGAAGCTGACTCTGATGGTTAATTCTTTGAGACTCAAGGTACAGAAAAATAAAATAAAAACAAAACAAAACGTGGAAATAAAATGTGATATCACAGTGATAAATACAATATGAGCTATAAGTACAGTACAATGGACTGACAATGACGAATTATGATTGACCTTAGAACTGAACTGGATAGACTGACCCACGCCGAGAATATGCGGTTGGACTTTCTTTTATATTACTTGAAAAAATATCTTTCCACAAAACCCACTAACTGTACCCTTTCTGAGCATATTGATTTGCTGCGAATTTCAAAACTGAGTTTCTTGTTTCCAAGGACTTAATTTTTTATTTCAATAGTAAACTTTTGTTTTTTATTTGAAAATACTTCTGCCGAGAAGTAACTGAATTGGACATTTCCAAATAGTTGAATGAACTAATTGTAAGTTTTGTTGTTATCAATTTTAATATAATGGAGTTCCACAGAAAACGATTATGATACAAAATCTTGTTATATGGAATTCAATGTCTTTCCATTTGTCAGTATCATAGTGCTGTATAATTAATTGGTTAGAAGTTTATATATATTCCAGATGTCGACAGAAAAAAAGGTAGTCTTATAATATTTGCTTCAAGTGATTTTTTTTTAAGTTTCCAGATTAACAAATTCATAAATTGTTTTCACAGAAGATGAACCTGGCGGATGTAACCTATATAATTATGAACTAGAAGACAGTCAAGCGTTGATCAAAGAATCAACAAGACAGTACGTTAGCTCCTCCGACTTGATTCCAGTTTTAAGGAACATGTCAAGAAATCTGAGCGAACAAAGCAGGAAAGTGGACAGTATGTTCAAATCTCAGACCGAAAACTTTGAGCAGTTCCAGCAGTATATGTACAACGTAAATAGTATGACGAGGTATTTGCAAGAAGCAGCCAATCAGCAACAGTCTCGTGAGTTAAACATCGTCGACGAGATGAGAGACAGATTAATCATTTCTGAAACAAGAGCATCTTCTGAACAACTGGCCAGCCAACCTGAAGGCTGTGGAAAAACTATCACAGACATTTCCTGTTCTGAGCCTTTTTCTTCTTCCGTTGATTTGCCCAGAGATGTCTCCTCGTGCTCACAGAGTGATGATTCGGATATTAATTCCTTGCTGAAGGAGCAGTTTGTTTCATTGAATGACAAGGTAAGATGACTTTTTACATTTCCTCTGTTCAATTTGTAACTTCGTAAAAAAACAACAACAACAAAAACAACAACTAAAACCTGGGCGTAAACTTCTGGGTGGGGTGGCACTGATTTTCGAAAACGTTTATTGTTTAGAAAAGAATAACTAGCTCGTTGGCCACACTGGGAAAACCCTAGTTTGACCGTTATCATTTTTCAAAGTAAAAAAAAAGAAATACAAATTTGGCTAGAGAACTCGAAAACATTTATGTTGAACGGACTAGACGTCTTCGGGTATTTCCGCATTCTTTGAAGAGTTGAATAAACATTTTGAGTATCGCCTTCTAGATCTAAAAGCCTATCATTGGACTATTATAAAGTGTAGTAGATCTATACGATCGCTTAACCAGCACTCTTTCTCGGGGGGAAAGGGGCGGGGTAAAAAATCTTTTAATTTTTTAAAATCTAACATTCACTAGTAGGGAAAAAAATCTCTCTATAAGTATAAAGGAGATATTGTCTTTAAAAAAATATTTTCTTGTTTTGACTTACAATTTTACTCTTCATATGTGAAACCAAGATGTAGCGTTGTACTAGCTAGACTATTACCATACTAGTCATGGATAATCATCATCAATTAGAATGAGGCCTGAGAGACTCAACATTTCCATTCCACAAACCCTAGACAAAAATGTAGCAGATTCAACGGAGACGGTCATATGTCGACCATTTTAATCACTCACTCGTATGGTCAGAGTTTGATCCACGAAACAGGAGTAGGTCAGGAGACCTTTTTTTTTATTATCAGTATTGCACCTACCGCATTGACGGAGACTATGTCCTTTCTTTGTCGGATGGACGGCGACTGCACCTGCTTTACACCAAGACCGGTTAAGTCCACACGCAAGACAAGCGTGCAAAGCCCAAATCATCCAGAGCGTAGTGTTTCACGCAAACACATAGCACCTGTCCTCTGTACCTTTCGAGCGTTTAGTGGCAGGTCAGGAGGTTTCGGGGGCACCAAGCGCGTGAACAGACTCAAGTTAACCAGGGAACACCACTTGGTGGGGCAGTGTTCCCTGGTATTTATAAGATACTTGCCTTCCTCATGGGACATCTCTTAAAAAGACTATATATTTTTTTTAATAAAAACCTTTCTTCGAGTAGACAAAAATCCGTATCTTACGTTACTGTAGGTGTTGATATGTTATCACGAATTGTTCTCTTTGCAGTTAAGTAAGATAACTCAACAAATACAAGATGTTTTAGAAAGAGAAAGGCCATCACGTAAGTTGAAATACAGTTTGTAAATACAAACAAATGGGTCCAGAGATGGGTAGCGGATCTATACAACCTATGGTTCCCATATTAAAATGGTATGTTCAAATGAAGGTAGATATCCCTGTTAATATTGTGGTAAAGACATTAGCTTCTACTATCTGAAGGAAATCTGCTTGGCTAAACACGAGGTCTAGACAGTGATTATGAATCAATTAGACTCCGTGTTTCATTGCAAGATAATTTGCTAAGCCCAATGGAAAAAAAGCAAAATATAAAATACTTAAAAAAAGGCTTATCAAAGGGAAAACTACACATTTTTCTATATCTAGCCATAGTGAAGAATTTGGTTCCCTGTTTCGATATCAAACAAAATAATTAATTACCAATAACTAATTGGCTAAGTGGTTAATTAAAAAAAAGATGTATGTTATGTTAGGTACAAGAAATATTTGTGTAAAGTTTCAGTTTGATCTGAGAATGGTAAGTGGGAGAAATAACGTGTTCAAAATGTGTACCAGACAGACAGACAGACTGAGTGAGTCGATAAAAAAATAACGTGTTCAAAATGTGTACCAGACAGACAGAGTAAGTCGATAAAAAAAAGGAGAGGATATGATCCTTGGTCTCAAGAATTTGGTGTTTTTATATAGTGGAGACTATCCCACTTTTTTTTGGTAGAAAACAAAATTCAGCTACATCAGAGGTACTCAGGCATACTGCACCAACTCTTTGGCTTTTAATTACATTTTACGACTTTCACAAGCCTACTTTAGAATATATAGACAATAAGAACTAATATTTTTTCCATTGTTTCATAAACGCTTGAGCGTGTAATTAAAAAAAAAACCTTATCCCAGGCCTACAGTATAACGTACAGACGTTTCTAAAACGAAGATAATTATGTCCTACACGTATCGATTGGCTCATCTAGTTGGGGATTTTAATTAGACATTTAAACCTATACAGAACAAGGGCATATGTTGACCTATGACCTGTTTAAGGCAATATCTTCATGCGAACTATTTCATTTCATTTAAAATTATATATATATATAAATATAAAAGAGAAATACAATAAAAATAATTATACTCCCCAAATGGCCAATACTAAGTAAACTTTTTGTGACATCATTTCGAAGGTTACATGACCAATGATCTTGCACATATTTTCGAGGCCCTTAACATTCTAAATGGATACCAGATTCTATATACCAGTCATAGGATTTGAGGAAATATTGTAGCAGTCCACGCTTCCACTGCGGTATATTAAAAATGCTGATAGTGTGTGTTACAACTGCTTACTATAGTTCAATGTTAAGCTTGACAATAATCATTATACAAAAGATGGGATTGGAAAGTAAAATTGTCATTATGAATTAGTTACGATATATTTTTTGGAAAGATGCTTTGTATAGTATTGCCTCAACAATCATCTAACATGCTCGGATTCATAAGTACATACACATCAATTCAACACGCTACTAGGACACAATGAAAGAATTCAGCACTGAATAATGTTCTTGAGTTTAATACTTTCAAACTCAATTCAATAATATTGGTTCCAAAATATGAAATACTTTTATAATTACAACTTGAATAGACTTAGAATATTATAGTGGAAATAAAACACAGTAAAGATACAAGTGAACAACTAGTAATCCGGATAACAGTAAACACACTTGAAATAATGACTAAAGACTGTGTATAATGACCATAGACTAACGACTAACGGACACTGGTAGCTCTACGCTCCTTAAATATAACCCATATCAATACTTTTCTAGACTCTTTACGTCACCGATCGTAGGCTCTACCAACTTCTACCTTTACACCACATCATGTTTATGTAAATTAATAGTAGTCCAGAAAAATCTGCTTAGTTTTTTACCCTCACACTCAAAGTGACCTAATAATACTGACTACTACTGCTGATTAGCTGTTATTATGTACAGTCAAGCGTGCCACTACACACGTGACCATCCCGCTCTTCCTCTTCTGATTTACACACTTGAGTGTGACAGAATTATTATGTAAAAAAATATCAATTACTGTGATGTTATATCGTTAACAAATTATTATTTACTAATTTATCATTTCTTAATGATGTTTTATGCATAGAAATTATCTCAGTAGATTGCAAGAAGTCAACTTTATTTTATTTTTTTACAGACGTCTGCAAGAAATATGTTGGATTTACTGCCCTTGTTTCTATATTCGGCCCTCTAATTACTCCTTTTTCTCAGTTCGAAAGTGACCTCAACGATTATGAAAGCACGACAGATATGCAAATGGGCAATTATAAAATACTGACATGTTTCAACCATATCCAACACAATGAAGGTGGACATTATGACCCTGAAACTGGGATATTTACTGCCCCGTGGGACGGTTTCTACTTGACCTGCCTCAACATCAACATTCACTCGCAGGGTCCGGTCTTTATCGGCACAGTTGAGCGGACCAGCGGACACATCACGGGCTTTAGAGAGCTCGACAGCGTTGTTATAAAGCTGGGGAGTGGACAGAGCCTGAACATTGTCAGACTGGACAGTGGTGACCAACTTTGCGTGTACAAGACGTACGACAAGTCAAGAATCTGTGATAGGTCCAGGTTTTCTTGTTTTATGATAGCCAGAGTCTAAATAGAAAACACAATTCTACAACAAATACTTCATTATCCATTGTAGCAATACGCAAAGAGAAGCTCTTCAATACGACAGACGCAGACTACAGATTCCCGATGGAAAACGGTGTTGCATCAATTAAAACAAAATATGTTGGTCACAAGAGGGTCTGAGAAGTCACACGAAATGCTACATTCATCCTTAATTTTCAAATTCGAACAGTATGTTTCATTATTATTGTAGCACTATATGGAGATGCAGATCACAGCTGATGTACTGCACTATGTCAAATGCAACACTAATCCTTAATTTAATGACCGAAAGACAAGGCTTTATTGTTATTCATATTATTATTGTAATATAGTTCATTGTAATATGAGCCACAAATAGATTATATATAAACATGGTCATCTGAATAACAGACTCATTTATTTTAGTCTTGTTAATTCCGTTATATGATCTAGACCAGTGGTTCCCAAACTTTTTTGTCTCGTAGACCCCCTGCCATGTTTTCTGGTTTTCGGTAGACCCCCTACTCAACTTGCAAATTTTTGCAAATTCATCAACATTATTTTTAAACAAATTTCTAACTGTAGTGCGTTGAAGAGTGAAATAGTAATTTAAAACTACACAACTACGGATATAATGTTTTATACACAAATCTGTTTTTCTATTAATTAGTCTTTCTAACATTAAATAATTAATTAATTAATGAATATGCTTTAAGTATCATTGTAAAAGGTTTCGCAAAGAGCAGTTTCTCGTGTCTTTCTTGATCTTTCACGTGTGGCTCAAATATTAAATCTGCGGAGGGGCAAAGGCGAGTAACTGGAGCCTAAACCAGGTCTCGTCGGTCAACCTTAAGAAAATATAAGGAGACGGCAACATTACCGCCATGTATCCCTGGGCCGTCCCCTCTTCTTCTTTCCTTGTGGGTTCCAGGCTAGGGCTTGCCATGTTATGCTGGATGCAGGCTGGCAAAGGGTGTGACCTATCCATTTCCAGCGTCTCTGAAGGATATCTACTTCAATGGGCTGCTGCTTTGTTCTTTGCCACTGTTCCTCATTCGAGATCTTGTCTGGCCAGCGGATTATAAGAATCTTCCTCAGGCAGCTATTGATGAATACCTGGATTTTTTTCATGGTGGTGATGGTGGTTCTCCAGGTCTCTTCTCCATAAAGTAGTATCGGCTTAACAATGGTGTTACATAGCCTAATCTTGGTGGTGGTGCTTTTTCCCTAGATCCCCAGGTGTTCTTCAGCTAATGGAAGGCTGCTTGAGCTTTACAATAGCACCGCGATTTGGAAGCAGATGCCAAGCAGATGGGCAAGACGTGGAGACAGTTGGAGAGTCTCGCCCAGAACCGAGATGCCTGGAAAAAGCTGGTTGGTGGCCTATGCCCAGAAAGGACCACAGGCATAGATGAGATGAGATAAGATGGTGCCCATTAGACAGTTTGTAGCACACAGCACTACACCTTGTCTGACCAAACTGTATTAATATCTTTTGCAAAGATTTACATAAGAAGGTTTTAATTTTATAACTCAGACCACCGAAGCGACCTTAAACTGTATTGTCGCTTAAAGAAATTCTTTTAATAGTAACAGATGTAGGTTTTTGTAAAAAGGTAATAACAATTATCGACCTTTGTTTTTTTTTTCCGTATTTTGCTATAAGTAAAGACATCTTGTAAGACGCTCACAAAACAAAATCTTCTCTATATGATGTCGAACAGAGATTTTGTGGGTCTATTCTGAACTTTGAGTGTTTGAAAGTTGTTCAAATCTTAATTTTTGTCAGGGTGGCATTGTCTCAGATGATCCTCCAGCGTAACTGGTTTCATATCGTCATAAAAGTCACTTAGGCAACTGTTGTTTGACAAGGAAGGAAGGAATCCCAATTTTAAATAATTAACGCTGTACAGTCTACATTCTTTTTTTTTTTTAAATATTAGTTACATGTAGACAAAATTAAGCTATTTAAATAAGTATTGAAATTGAATACAAGAATGTTTCGTTTCAATAGCAGGATAAATATTGAAAGGATTAACTAGGGTACAAATCATATATTAGTGTATGAAATAATTACACTAATGGAATGTGAAAATTAAGTTACGACCTGCTTAAATGAAATCTATTACCGTAGACCCCCGTGGACATCTCATAGACCCCCAATTTATTTTTTTACTTTCGTAGACCCCTTGGAGGTCTTCGTAGACCCCTGGGGGTCTATATGGACCACTTTGGGAATCACTGATCTAGACAGAATGTGTATGATATGATAAACACTTCTTTGCTTTATAGCCTACCTATTCAGTTGCCCAACATACAATAATATGGTTTTGTTACTAGACTGTAACATTGCCCATCAATTGACTCTAAGAACATATAGCATCTGACACTCTTTCTTCATGGCTAAACAAAAGATAAATTAAAGAGTTTAATTTATAGAGAAACCAAACATCCTTTTCTCAACCCTTATTGTATATATGTAAAGATTCAAAGACCTTAAAAATATCTTGATTCTGATATGCATTATGATAATCCCAAATCTGTTACAACATATCGAATAATTCATACTTTTACCAAGAGTTGAGGAGATAATGGACATACTATAATGCCAGAAAATGTGGCCTCAGTTAAAATAATGATACTGATAGAGCTCATAAAGGCATAGATCTTAGAAATAGCAAGTTACATTGTTAGTCTAGTTATTGCTTGATATGCCTACATATGGATGATTTGATTATGTAACACAACATCATCTTAGAGCATTTGTTCTTGCATTTTCCTTTTATTCATTCAATAACTCATTCAATAATAAATATTTCATGTAAATACATTCTTTTCAAACCAATCTCTGATGCCATTCAAACGTCAAAGAGTCGACATCTTGGATGGCATTTCTACGCTTGAACTTTACAGGTACAGTAACCTGGGATGTTGAAATACCTGTAGGTCACCACTTGGCCTGGATCGTTGGGAAAGATGGCCAACTGCGTGGTGACGTACACCTGGGAACAAGTACCTGGACACACTCCTTTTGCCCTGTGAACGATCAAAGTGAAAACAAATCACGTGACCATCACTTGATTAACTTTATATTTCTCAAATGACTATATCTTCTACATTTACACATTATAGGCTACTAACCAAAATGTCCGCCTTTGTGGATGTGTGGGTCTAGATTACATTCTTCTCTATTCACAATGCAAACATGTCAATAAATGTTTTTTTTTTCTGTAATGTTACACCATAACGATAGGATTGATATCCAATATATATATATAAATCCCCTTTCAGATCTTACGATCTATAGGGCAGACGATGAAAGGTTTCTTTGGCCGATGGTTAACGAGCAGGGTGTCGTGTGGCCAGCATAACGACCAACCGCCTTTACCCTAACTGAAGTCAGGTTCCCCTTAGAGTTGGGTGGACGCTCAGGAGCGCCCAAAAAATCCCGTAATTCAAAATCCCAGTCTTCACAGAGATTCGAACGCAGGACCACAGATTTCAGAAGCCAAGCGCTTAACCGCTAAGCCACCGCGCAAAAAAAAAAGCAATGTAACACCCTGACTGTTTGCGTTTTATCCTACGTACTCGCACAATATGATTACGTCAGCATTGTCGATTGTATCTTATTCAGTAAAGACGGTACCTCGAAATGTCATACTGACATGATACACAACAGGAGTTACAGAATTTCTTTTATAAAGTTTGAGAAATAACTGTTAGAAAATACAATAATATAACACTCATTAATCATTAAACCAAATAACAAAAAATATAATGATAACATAAAAAACATTAAGGTGATCTTGCCTACTTGTGTTTATAAGATATAAGATACTATTATTTATATGTATATGCCACTATAAACCAGTAGTGGTTTTCAGTATACTTTTAATAGATATTGCTCATTGTCTTTGCTTTTTAACACCTCCACGGGAAGAAATCTGGCCACTTTTGAATGACGTCAAAGACCAGTAGGGTGCCAGGGCTTCAAAACAATAAAACTTTTTAACACAGGGCCAGACCATTGCATGAGAAGTTTCATTTTCCTGGGCCCAGAATATGAACAGCAACGAATAATAACACATCAATAATTAAATTCTCCTATAATGACATTAAATAATTGATACTATAATTTCCAAGAGCTGATACTAAGTTATTGAATGTAATAATTATATCCCAGGGACAAGACATCACCAATTTCATATTTGTTATTTTCAACAAGGAGGCTCTCTCTCTCTCTCTCTCTCTTTCTCTCTCTCTCTCTCTATCTATCTATCTATCTATCTATCTATCTATCTATCTATCTATCTATCTATCTATCCTCCTTCGTAATCGAAGATGAGCACATTGAGTAACTTCTTTGTAAACAATACTAAACATACCTTTTAATATAATTAATATGATATAGTCAAAATAGTATTGATATGAGATAAATAAAATGTACTAGACTTAAGTAATAATACTACAATAGCATTTCTTCTGAGTCTCACGTTCTGGAGTCGACTCCCCTAACTAAGACCAATGACGACAATGCCACCTATCTTGCTTCATTCACACCCAATCGCTAACCTCTTCCATCACCTTGAAACACACACATACACACACTCCAAAACAATGACAAACGAATTATTTCACATTTCCTTAAGGTGAATGAGGAAGGTAATCCTTCCGAGAGTCCCCATCTACAATCTATGGTGGGATACATGAAAGTCTACAAAAGTAACAGTCCAGGATTTTATCCAGATTAAATTCTGAAAATCCCTACCCATAGTGTACCTACCCACAGTGTACCTTCCCACAGTGTACCTACCCACAATGTACCTCCCCACAGTGTACCTACCCACAGTGTACCTCCCCACAGTGTACCTCCCCACAGTGTACCTCCCCACAGTGTACCTACTCACAGTGTATCTACCCACAGTGTACCTACCCACAATGTACCTCCCCACAGTGTACCTACCCACAGTGTACCTACCCACAATGTACCTCCCCACAGTGTACCTACCCACAGTGTACCTCCCCACAGTGTACCTACCCACAGTGTACCTCCCCACAGTGTACCTACCCACAATGTACCTCCCCACAGTGTACCTACCCACAGTGTACCTACCCACAGTGTACCTCCCCACAGTGTACCTACCCACAGTGTACCTCCCCACAGTGTACCTCCCCACAGTGTACCTCCCCACAGTGTACCTACCCATAGTGTACCTCCCCACAGTGTACCTACCCACAGTGTACCTCCCCACAGTGTATCTCCCCACAGTGTACCTACCCATAGTGTACCTCCCCACAGTGTACCTCCCCACAATGTACCTACCTACAGTGTACCTACCCACAGTGTACCTACCCACAGTGTACCTACCCACAGTGTACCTACCCACAATGTACCTCCCCACAATGTACCTACCCACACACTCCGTGCCGTACTATTTGAAAAGATCCAGTATGTTCGAACTGAGCCAGGGTTCTTGCTATGCCACTGATATCTGTCATTGTGAAGTTGATAAAGTAATGTTCAACTCTGTGGAAGGAAACGTTTCCAATGTTCTAAACTTCTTTCAAATCCAATTAAATTTTATAACAGACGTCATTATAGCAGCTAACTTTAGTTCAGAAACCTTATCAAGCACAGTAAAAAAAAAATCATTTTTGTTCTTCTTATAAATAATTTTCATATAACTTCATGACCAGATAGTCATGTGTACAATTGCAGTGTAACTCACATTAGACACTTAGTTAGTATTATTAGTTTGTATAGAGACGCATAACGCGTCATCTAGTGACGTCAATAATTAGTTGGGTTATAGATTATTTATGTTCATATAGTCAGTTGGTGTTTGGACTTCAGAGCGATAACATGATATCACGGACAGAGACTCGTCTGTGACCTTTTCAGTATTAAGCAGTCATCCAAGTTTGTATAACGGTTTAGACTTAGTCTTTCTACTTGTTACATGTGTAGGCTCTGTCGAAGTCAGACAGCCATCAACAACGACAAGGGCAAGGCCTATCACAATCAAGTTAATGAAAAATATATTTTTTTTACCTCATTCAAAACTAGCACTGAATGTCACGTCTTAATTAACACAAAGAGAACGAAGAAGAAGAGGAAGAAGAAGACTTAACACAAAGAGAACGAAGAAGAAGAGGAAGAAGAAGACTTAACACAAAGAGAACGAAGAAGAAGAGGAAGAAGAAGACTTAACACAAAGAGAACGAAGAAGAAGAGGAAGAAGAAGACTTAACACAAAGAGAACGAAGAAGAAGAGGAAGAAGAAGACTTAACACAAAGAGAACGAAGAAGAAGAGGAAGAAGAAGACTTAACACAAAGAGAACGAAGAAGAAGAGGAAGAAGAAAACTTAACACAAAGAGAACGAAGAAGAAGAGGAAGAAGAAGACTTAACACAAAGAGAACGAAGAAGAAGAGGAAGAAGAAGACTTAACACAAAGAGAACGAAGAAGAAGAGGAAGAAGAAGACTTAACACAAAGATGATTGTACGGCTGTCCCACTCATTTACAGACGTATGTGCATTATATGTATCTACAAAGTGCCCCCGCATAAAAGTATTAGCCAGAGAGAAAGAGAGTAAGTGAGAGAGAGAGGGGGGGGAGTGATTAAGAGAACAATAATTACTCTATTAGTTGTATAGTATAAAAGAGGTATTGCTTTTTTTTTTAGAAACGTATTTTTTTTTCTTGTTTTTTTTACAACATGTATGCGTCTACCAACGATTCGGTACTAAAGACTATTTAAACTGTTGTAGGAACAACTTACGTTTTACAACACACGCTTGAATCAACGTTGTTTGGTGGCGCTGGTCTAACATTATAATTTTGAGAACTCGAATCATAATCCTTTACACCTCCAAAACCACCCCCGAAATGACCCAGATACGTATTGTAAATGTTAGAGCTGAATGGTTGGTTATAGTCGTCATTATAACTGTCTTGACTTTCCTGTGGAAACACTCCAATGGCGTTGTTACGATCATCCGTCACGATGTTAGACTGGCCAGGTAAGACACCCTTTAATTCGTTCAATGCTTCCTTCGCCAATGCCACGTAGGCTGATCTGTCTGAGTTTAGCCAAGGCGGTTTGATGTAAAAACTGGTGATGGGGAATGCTGGCCTTTGTCTTTTAGGTTTTGGCGCGCACATGACGCGCAGACATTCTTGCTGACTGTCAAACTCTATGTCCTCGAGGAGCTGGTGTACTGTGCTGAGACATTCTCTATCCTGGTAGGGGGTCGGAGCATTAGAATTAGTCACGTCTGCTACAGTCAGTGTGAAATATACAACCACTACGAATTTAGCAGTAAAAAATGTATTCATCTTTTAAAATTTCCCGAGAGATACCTGTGGAATAGACACATTTAGATTAACTGTACTGCTGCAGATACATTCACATTACATTTAAATAAAATATGAAAATTTAAATCATTATTGTATTGTTATAACTCTGCCATGCGCACCGCCATCCAGGCTAGTGCAGAAGGTGCGCACTTCTAGAAACCAGACTAGGAAGGATGTTTACATTAGAAAGAAGAACGATTTCCGCCCACGTCTAGAGCCGAAGTAAAGATGCTGTGCTTAAGGCAGATGTCCTATGTGTTTGTCATGTCCTCTTGTAAATAAACACATATATCTCGTTAAGTCGTCTCACTTAAGTTATTACAGTATTAATGTCGACTGTGTTTAAAAATATAAAAAAAATAGAATTACCAGTCTACATTTACAATACTACAGGGGGGTTACTATACTGCAGTATTCTAGTCTCAGGTAGTGATGTCGTAAAAAGTTAGTACAATAGACTTTAACGATTTGAATAAAAATGCCAGAAATCTTTGACGCATTTATATGGAAAGTTTCTAAATCATGTAAGAAATGCATGAAAAACTTGTTATTGGATTGCTCTCGCTTAAAACTTAGACTTTATAACAAAGTAAAAGCCTCAGTGTACGCAAGATTTGCCTAACAGCCTATTACCTCGTCTCAGACTTATAGAATCTGAGCACGCTTAGTAATAAATAAAGACTTAACAAGAATTACTTAAAGTCATGGAGAATCGGATATATTTGTATAAAATGTCTAATATAATTCATCACAATAACATTGTCACTTACAGTGCAATCTTTAAAAGAGAAACTTTCAAGTCTCAAACAATGTCCAAATAATACACACAATGACACAACTTAAATATTTCAACAATAAAACTGTAAGTCCTACTAAACAATCTCAAAAGCTATAATATAACTAAAGTAAAACTCTTTGCTGGCTGATCTATGTAAGTGGGTTTTATAAGCCCTTGACTGACACCACGTAAATGTATACCATTTGAACCTTCAGGCTAATGAAAACGATTTGGTAACAGATTAAATTTCCTTTACACCTGTTGGTTTGGACAAAATAAATCTGGTCTACAAAAGTGATTGGACGAAAGCCGCGTTTAAAAAAACAACAACACTTAATTAAATAAAAATATTTCCAATCGCACACATTTATTATTGTTAGTCTAGATCTATTAAAAATTAACTACATGATTGAATTGATTCAAACTATTTGATGCCATTTCACTCAATATAACGAGGGTGGCATGTGGCCAGCACAACGACCAACTGCTTTTACTTTTGCCCAACTAAGATCAGGTACCCATAAGAAGTGGGTGGACTCAGAGGCGCACAAAGATCCCAAAATTAAAAATCCCAGTCTTCACCAGGATTCAAACCCGAGACTCTTCGGTTCGGAAGCCAAGCGCTTCACCACCTAGCCACCGCTCTGCAGAAACAGATGCATCATCTGTCCTACAGATAGAAAGGTCTGACAGGTGAAATTTACTTTACTTTTACACTTAATAAAAGTTTTTTTTTTAAAGTATTTTTTTTTACTTGTGTTCAGGATTATACTTTGTTTCCTGCTCGTTGGATTGTATTGGAACATTAAATGCAATAGTTTCAAATGATATGAGACGTGTCGATAACAGACTGTCAGAATTAAATTCGATGAAAATTGTCAGTGTCATTAAGACGCATTGCCTTGTATTGCATTATATCTTTAGGTTACAAACAAGACAAACATCCTCGGTATAGCTAATGCGCTAGTTTGGGGGAGGGGGGTCCTTTCTATCTCTCTCTCAGCCTTCTATCTCTCAATATGTTTTTCTCCTTGCTCTTATATTCAAACCTCTTTCACCCAATATCTCTCTAAAAAATAAAAAAGAGGCGGGCGCCTGCTCACGTGCAAATGAGCGAGAAAAATGGTGAGAATCTAATCGAAATCTTGTTTCCATTACCGACACCTCCCTTTTCCTTTAAAGGTCTAGCTCTGACAATGAAGTATTGTCAAGTTAACAATAATAATTATTTTTTTTTATAGCAGCCAAATTGTAGCAATGAAATGGGAGCAACACATCGTATTTCTAAGCACTCAAGTCCTAAACACTATGTTCTAAACACCAATGCTCTAAATACATAAGTTCTAAACAATCATATTCTAAAAACCCCCGTCTATCTCTTTTTCTCAAGAATCCGAATTTTTATTCCCCCCCCCCCTTTTCCCTAAATTTGTAAGTAAGTTTATTTTTAGTTTTCTGCAAGCATCTTCACAGCAGGGTCAAGGTTAATTGTGGACTGCTTCTTGGAACAAGCATGCTTTCTTAGAAAAGAAACGGGCAAGTTGATTCCACAAAAGGGGCGAGGTAGATTAATCAAATGTTTTGGAAAGGACGGTCAGTTGTAGTTCTGAGCTTGAACGAAGAGAGTTAAATTGTTTCATTGCAGTGTACAGTGCGCATATTTTATTAACATGATTCCTAGTTCCGGAACTTAAACTTTGTATCTATTGTTGGAGGATCTTCGTTGTTTGAATTGATAGTTTACATTGGAATCTCCGGCATCACGATGTTATTTGAATGTTTAGTAATTGTTTAAAATAAAAATCTACATTAAATTATAACACCAGAAACGTATTGTCTGATCAACACGATCTCATAGTAACATAGAGATCTTCACATCTAGCAATGATCGTTACAGTAAGGTTTTTGTAAGAGAAACATGACTGGAATCTTACTTGTTCATTTATTCCTTTGTTGAAGGTTAAAACAAGACAATGACACATGCACATAAAGAAGTAATTCAAACAAAAATGAACCCGAATGTCGCTCATACAGTTTCAACAAATACTTGGCCCTTAATGGCGTGAAAGACATCTTTCCTTGGCAAGTATATTAATGGCCTAGTTTGTACGTTAAGATCAAAGTTGGAAAAAAAAGGTTACCCCCCCCCCCCTCCTAATCTTTAATCAAAATGTTTGGGAATTTTCGTTTCACCAACTCGGGGCATCCGGGTGAAAATTTCACGCTCGATTATGTATGTACAGTTAACGGATGTAGTCAACTCTGGCCTCGAGAAAGGCTTTAGGTCAAATCTGTAGTATCGATGATACATTTTTAGATCTGGTTAAGGTGAAGGAGAAGCGTTGACCTAGAGTTCAAAACTATTTTTAATTTAACTTTTTAAAAACGCCTTTGATAGGAGGAGAGCTGCTATTTTTTTTCAAAATAATGTCTGTCTCGTTCACATCTTGAAAAGTTAAAGTACTATTTAAAAATCTACTTTCATCTTCATTCATGTCTCTCGAAATAGTTTATTGAAATAAATAATTTAGTTTGCATATAAATGTACATAGTAAAGTTCCCCTTTCAGATCTTGTGATCTTTAAGGCAGATGATGTTAAAGGCCATCTGTTTCTTTAACCAACGGTTAACGAGCAGGGTGTCATGTGACCAACCGCCTTTTATTTTCCCAACTAAAATAAGTACCCATTATAGTGGGGTGGACTCATAAATACTCTGAATATATCAGCCTTTACCGAAATTCAAACCATGGACGCTAGATTCGGAAGGCAAGCGTTTAACCACTCAGCCACTCATATAAAGTAAAGTTCCCTTTTCAGACATGTGGTCTATAGAACAGATTATGTAAAGGTCATCTAATTCTGTGGCCTAAGGTTAACGAGGGTGTTATATGGCCAGCACAACGACCAACCGCCCTTATATTTACCCCAACTAATGTCAGGTACCCAATAGAGCTGAGTGGACTCAGAGGTACCGAATGATCCCTAAATTAAAAAATCCCAGTCTTCACCAGGATTCGAACTCGTGGACCCCCGGTTCGAAAGCCAAGCGCTTCGACCACGCCTGCAGCCACTCATATACATAAGTATAAACTATTTTACGATTTATAAAACTTCTAAGGAAAGTAATTCTTACTTTCTGTTTATTGTTTCGATAAACTATGCAGACACAATACTTCTGAAAGCAT
This sequence comes from Biomphalaria glabrata, assembly GCF_947242115.1. Taxonomy (NCBI): domain Eukaryota; kingdom Metazoa; phylum Mollusca; class Gastropoda; family Planorbidae; genus Biomphalaria; species Biomphalaria glabrata. The sequence continues at coordinate 77,026,534 of NC_074711.1, forward strand.
AGGTGGGCATTCGTGACATGGCCTTAGTTCAATTCATTATGACAAATGTCCATTATTGTTTTGTCAATTACACATTTTCCTAACCTACCTAAGGAAGAAATTCGTTGATGTATCTTGGTGTCACTATGAACAAAAGAACGTTTCGGTGATACTTCCTCTAAGAGAAACTGCTACACCAAAGAATATCTGCTTTTTAATTATTTTTTAAAACTTATATTAACTCATTCCGTCCGTCTGTCTGTCTGTTTGTTTGGGGAGTTTCTTTTACACTTTTCTCCCAGTTCCCATTCTCGGATCAAATGAAATTATATTTAATATAAATTTTGTTTGTTTGTTTTTAAAATATTTTTGTAATTTTCTTGTTTATATGTTGCTCGTTTAGGATAAATTGGAAGTTAAATAGTAGCAAACAAGCGTTCTGAATAGTAACAGTCGTATGTACACATTAAATTCAAGTAAGAACATCTCATTTGTTTTTAGATACTAAATGATTTTCACTTCTAAGTGTGGGGGGAAAAAGCCATTTAACAGCGTCATTGATAAACATTGATTGAAAAAAAATCAATTCCATTAAACATGATTTTTATTTCCAAAAATGGTCAAGTCCCCCGGGCCCCCAAATGTTGAAAATTCCTTGCTACGCCCCTGAATGACGTTTTACTTTTTTCCGGCTTCATAGTAAGTAAAATAAAGTTCCTTTTCAGACCTTACGGGAAGATGTTTTAGGTCATCTGTTTCTGTGGGCCATTGTTAGCGAGGATGTCATGTGGCCAGCACAACGACACACCGCCTTTAATTTCCCCTTATAATGTGTGGAACCCATTAGAACAGGCATAGCGCCCAAAGATCCCGAAATTAAAAATCCCAGTCTTCACCAGGATTAAAATCCTGGACCCCTGTTTCGGAAGCAAAAGTGTTACCCCTCAGTTTCCTAGATTTGGCTAGTAATGCTTCATTCCAAAGATGCATTGAGGTTTCTGCTATTGAAATAAAACCATACCGTACACACATCTTCATTATATTTTCTTTTCTTGTCGTTCTTTTGTCCGAGATCCATTTACAATATTTTTACAAGGCTTGTTCCATAAGGAAAATATTGCCACAATAACATGGTCTATACAAATATGGAATATTAATAACTATAAATGGAAGTGCTTTTAAATTACTTGCGTAAATCTGACTACGAAATGGCATAATGTTTTGCTAAGCCATGCCATTTAAATGAACAATAATGTTAACTATTAAAATATTTATATTGCGACAATGAAAATGTCTGAAGTCATACTGTCATTATGATTCAGTTGTCTGTAAAATCTATCCTTGATTGACAATTCTGATTGTGCTTCACAGGTTACAATAGACAAAAAAATCCATATTAGCGATAGTCTTAGGGAACCCTTCCCAAATCGTCATTAGACCTCCCAAGATGGTCGTGGACTCATATGTTGAGAAACGCTGATGTTATGTAAGGAATTTTTTCATTTTTATGTACTCAGAACATCCGGGTAAAAATGTTGAGATCGATTATTTACCTATACTTTGAATATACAGTTAAAAGATGTAATCAAATCTGGCCTCGAGTAAAACTTCTAAGCTAATATGCTGTATCGATGATGGATTTAAACATCGGCTCAAGGTGAAGGTCGTACCAGAAGCGTGAATGTTGACCTGGAGTGTAAACTATTTTTTAAAGTACAATTTTTTAGCTCTCCGCTGGGAGAGTTGCCATTTTGTTTTTGTTGTGCGTCTGTCTCGTTCGTATTGTGACTAGTGAAATTACTATTGAAACATTCCCTTTCAGCGTCATCTTCACTCACGGTGTTTGAGATAGATGTACAAGTATCTTATAGACATCTGACATCTTTTAAAAAAAATGAGTTTACTTTACATATTATGTGCATACGTATAAACAATGTAAGGGTTAACAGTAATTCTAAGGGAGGCGATTCATATAATTTTAATTTGTCTAAGTTCATTGTATGTTAGTCATACGAAATCCTATGTGGACATTTATAACTATGATGTGGTTCTCTTCTCTATCGCAGCGATTCTCAATATAATAATACTTTTGATTACACGTATGTAGTACCCGAGGGCCTGGGTTCAAAAATACGACGTTAGAACCTCTTCCGATAAGTTGAGTATGACTGAATTCAAATTGAGCCCTACTGTATCTACTGTGAGAGTACACTTTAGACAGAGACAGACACATTACACATGTTTCTCATGGGGTAAATGAGAATGAGGTTCTCAAACATCGGGTCCTAACCCTAATATCATTGGTCAACCATGCAACTTGCTACGACTCCGAGTCACATGCTAAATCTTCAGATTTTCTGAAAGTGAATTATTCTTCACAAGTACATCGGTCTGAGGACTACCCACAGGACAATGGTCCTGACTGAACGTTTGACATCAACTTCTTCTTATCCAGACGTTACTTCAAAAAAGAAGATGATTACGTCCTACGCGTCATGCATTTAGTCATGCATGTTAACGAATGACTTAAATTCTGCCAAGTCACTGGTTTTCCTGGCTAGCTCAGGCAACCCATTCTATGCTCTAATAGCACCAGGGAAGAAGGAGTATTTGTACAATTTTTTTTCAACCATATGGAACAAGAAATGTGCCTTGATCTTTGTGTCTTTCTGAGTATTTTTTTTAGATTTTGTTCAGAGGAGACAAAAGCTTTAGAAGTCTCTTTGTTTAGAAATTAATGTTTATTTTACTCAATATAAAGTAGTTTGTGATCACGAGCTCATTTTTCATGGACACGTTTTAAAAGTATTTAAATTTCCTTACATCTCTACATATAATAATAGTGTGTGAGGCAAATATTACGGATTGATTTTACGAAAGATGATCTGTAATCAGAATAATAATAATATAGTACTGGATTAATTTGTTGTTTATAAAACACATTGATATAGTAAATAAAAATACAAATATAATTTCCGGTGATACTATTCATTAATATATTATAACTAGTGAATATATACCGTAGCATTTGAAAAAAGAAACAAGAATGAAACAAAAAGAAATGTCTAATAGAGTATAGAGCACCATCAAATCGTTAAGAAGTTAATATTATTATTAATTAAAAAATAAGTAACATCTACAGAACCATAGAAACCTCACAATGACATTTATGAGTTACCTTCCTTTAATATATTTATAATACAGCAATAACATTTACATTGATTTGTCATTTTGCTCGGACGCCAAAATAATAAATAAGAACAATATGTATGTATATATATATATACTGATTTATGTAAATTAATGTAATAAATTCATACAGTGAAGTTCTTACAGTAAAAATATTTTCTTTCCTTAAAAAAAAAACCAGTCTATCATTGTGGGCTCGGGCTCAATGAACAATATCGCGCCATTTCTGCTGTGCCACTGATTGTCAATGTGCCCTATTGACGTATTTTCTTTATTTTGCTTGTTTTCGGTTCTGTAGACAGTTTTAAAAATTAAATTTCCATTATTTTGTAAATTGTTAGCTTTGGAGACCACGATAATAATTATGAATTTAATTGTACAGTATGCTATCTTATTCGCTACTCTAGGTGTATGGATACTGATGCATCATTTGGAGATATAAAACGAAAAAAAAAACCCAAACAACTAATTAAGTGCACGTAAAATTCTACTCATACAAATTTCTGGTTACAGACACAGACATGGCAACATAAAAGACAATCAGTCTAGAGTCTAGAGTACTGAATATAGATATATGGTATAGAAGGCCTTGTTTGGTGATATATATGGTATAGAAGGTCTTGTTTGGTGATATATATGGTATAGAAGGTCTTGTTTGGTGATATATATGGTATAGAAGGTCTTGTTTGGTGATAGGCCTAGAGATACAGACTTAGGAGACGGTGCGTAAAATGAATGTCTATTGATTTCTTTTTTCATAACTACATGCGGGAATACCCGCTAACATCTATGTGTTCTAGATATAGATTGTCTAAACCTCAAGACCAAATTTAAGTTTAAGAAGCTTATATTTTGAAAATTTATGAAGGTCTATCCAAAGTTTTATATGTGTGACTAATTAGCTAGTAATTCATTTCTACGAAAGTCGTTAGAGCTCTTTTCGAGAAATGTCTTCAGGTTGAAGGTTTTAGTTTTTTGTTGTATTTTGAACCGATAAAGAATTTGCAAGCTGATAAAACGAATTGTAAAAACAATCGAAAACTGCTGGGGCTACACATAAATCCATACGAGCTAACTGGTTTTCAGAAAACATGACAGAACAATGTACATAAACTTATTTTCACTACTGGGAAAAGATCTAATTAGTTGCCAAAGTAAGTTTCTTCTACACACACACGCAAGATCAAGTTTCTCTTCGCCCCTAAGCCTAGTCCTGGACTCTAGACTAGGAGCGCAGTGCCTGTGGAGACATGATTTAGAAGGACAGAACACATTAAGTCAAGACAAAAAAAAAGTAACCTAGACTATCACAGTATCTGAAGTAGAAGTCATCTTTCAGTCAAATAAATCTGTCTCGTGCAGAGTGAAACATAAGTGAGTTGACCTCTGTGAGTCTAGGTCCAAGTTATTGGTTCTCTATAGATCATCCATTGTAGGAAGTAGGCAGTGATTTACATTTAGTTACTGGACAAGAAACACAAACACACCAGATAATGCAATGTGTAGTATGCTACTAATTACTGATTGCATGAACAATTATTTCAATCTGTTTGGGTCTACTTGTATGGGCGTATTATAGTGATGTTTATTACTACAGTAGAACGTCTATTAACCGGATTAATTGGGAATATTCGATCGTACTGATAACCGAATCGGAAGTATTGTTATAACCCTATTCGCGACAGGGTTAACTGTGTGTGATCAGCTGACATATGTGACACAGGCCAGTAATACAGTTTGGCGTGCTATATTGAAAGGCAAGGGACAGCACTAGCATGAACTTTGCACGTGAATAGAGCCCGTGTTATGGTCATCTGATCATAAGCCCGGGCAGACCAGAGACACAGTGTGTAAGAAAGGGCCAGTTCAAGACCGGAGAGCGTTGAGACCGGGACTGTTAGTCAGCCAAGCAGTCGGTCCTGGTGCAGTCCTCCAGTGAAACGTACGAGTCCAGGAAGTGACAGTAGAGTTTATGAGTTTAGTACAGTGATATACAGTCTAACGTTGTAGCAGTTGATTGTGTTGCCAATTGTGTCGCATTGGCTGTTTAATTTGACCATTATTAAAGTACCAGATTATTTGGAGCCTTGTTGTCAAGTTCTTGATGTATTGTGTTTAGCAGTGTTTACAGAAGGCCTGAGTAGGAGAGAATCGTAACAGTATTATAAGCGGTCCATTTCACAACAATATAAAGGAAATTCATACGGAGGTATCGCGTCGTACGTAAACATAAAATCAGCAGCCACTATTGGCTTCAGTACCTTCAAATGCTTTAACACAATAGAACTGTCTAACTAAACACTACTAGTCTCTCTAGCTCGTACGGCTACATTCTCGAGGACTCACATGGTACTTCACCGTCCTTACTGCCTTGCTGTCCTGGACTCATCTGTCCTCTCATACACACAGTCTCTCGTCTGTGAAGGCTTTCGATCACATGACCATAACACGGGTCGTATTTGCGTGCACTAGCAGTACTGTCCCTTGTCCATCGAAAGCCGTTGACTTGTGATTGGCCTGACCCACGTGTGTCAGTAGGTCGCACAAACATTAACCCAATTAGTCCGCCACTGGAGTTACCACAATATTTTTGTTTTACCAATTGTCTTTTTTTAGCGATATTTCCTGATGTTAGCCTTGATCCTATAAACTTGTCTGAACCAAGTGGGAACATGGGGGAGTGGGGAAAGAAAAGGAGATGTGAGTCACGTGGGTGGATTTTACCGTCATTGTTTTTTTTGTTGTTTTTTTAAAAGCATTTACACAAAAATAAGGGAACGAACTCGTCTCTCACGCCTTCACGTCTGCTAGTGAGGTTAAAGACTAGAGAAGATTGTACAGTTATATAGTGTTCATTACAGTTTAGAGCAGCAGGGACTAACTCAGCTTATACCACCACATCAGTCAAGTAAAGCTTCTTTCTCTTGTTCGAGATACGAAACAAAAGAATTAATTACCAAAAGTTGATTAACTAATTGGAATTTTAAAACAAATTGATCCTTGTGTTTTCACGTAAAAGAAATATTTAGCGAAATTTTATCTTGATCCGAGATTGGGTGTAGGAGAAATAACATGTACAAACTTTTTACCAGACAAACAGACAGATTGAGTTCATATAATTCCATCTTACCATTATGTTAAAGTAAGACTTAGTTGTTAGAACATTTTATCCCGGCTCGAGTCCGAGCGCCAACTATAACAAGTGCTCCCCAGACTCTTGAATGAACTGTAATTAATGGAGAAAAAATACTTTTGAACTCTAAAAGAAAATTGATTTTTTTTATAATGCGTTAGTTCAGTTAGTCTGTGTCTGTGTGTATGTTAGTGTGTGTGTCTGTGTGTGTTAGTGTGGTGGTTTGTGTGACATGTGTGTGTCTGAGTGTGTTAGTGTGGTGGTCTGTGTGACACTTTCATAAGCAGACGAGTTCACTTGATGTCATCACCACTCTGCCAGGAAACATAGATGATGTAATCCGGCACTTAAGTTAAAGTCTGACACTTCACGTAGACACACAGTTTATGTAAGGGACTAGATACAATGTGCAGATGACAGATCTCGAGATCGATTCTGAATATATCTGAACACAGAATGGTTATGGTTGTATTATATATACCACTTTACCTTTGTCATTTTTTTATATTTTAATTCATTCTTTAGGAACTTTATTTCCCTTATACATAGCAGCGTCTTTGTATTTTCTTTCGGGTCAAAAAATTGTAAATTCGATGAATACATTTGAATAATTTAATAGATTCTCACAACGATATAATTGGATTGTAATTACAAAACATTACCCACGACAGTGAATGAACTGTATAATCTCTGAAAGAACCACACACAATTTGTATCCAGTAAGTTATTCATTTAACCGATCAATACGCCTTATCCTCAGATCAATTCATAGTATCCTCAAATCAGTAGTTTATAGCCTCCAATTAATATGCAATATCCTTAATACGCCATATTCTCATATCAATGCACCCTATAATCAAATCAACAGATTATATCCTCAGGTCAGTAAGTTATATCTTCAGATCAATTATTATATTCTCCTAACAATATGTTATAACCTCAGATCAGTGTTTCATATCCTCAAGTCGATACATTATATTATTATTATTATATATATAATACGTTATATCCTATCCTCAGATCAATGTTTTCTATCCTCAGATCAATGTTTTATATCCTCAGATCAATGTTTTATATCCTCAGATCAATGTTTTATTTCCTCAGATCAATATGTTATATCCTCAGATCAATACATTATATCCTCAGATCAATACATTATATCCTCAGATCAATACATTATATCCTCAGATCAATACATTATATCCTCAGATCAATACATTATATCCTCAGATCAATACATTATATCCTATCCTCAGATCAATACATTATATCCTCAGATCAATAAATTATATCCTCAGATCAATACATTATATCCTTATCTTATCTTATCTTATATAATACAGACGTTACTTCAAAAAAGAAGATGATTACGTCCTACGCGTCATGCATTTAGTCATGCATATTAACCAATGACTTAAATTCTGCCAAGTCACTGGTTTTCCTGGCTAGCTCAGGCAACCCATTCCATGCTCTAATAGCACTAGGGAAGAAGGAGTATTTGTACAAATTTGTCCTAGCATATGGGACGAGGAATGTGCCTTTATCTTTGTGTCTTTCAGAGTATTTTATTAAATTTTGTTTTTGTATTTGAAGATTATGGTTCAGTGTTTTATGTATTATTGCTACTTTACTTTTGAGCCTTCTGTCCTGAAGGCTTTCTAAATTTAGTGATTTTACTAAAGGTGTTACTCTAGTCAAATGTGAATATTCGTTTGTTATGAATCGCACTGCTCTATTTTGTGTCTGTTCTAGTTTCTTAATGTTTTCTTGAGTTGAGGGGTCCCAAACAGAGGATGCATATTCTATTATTGGCCTAACCAAGGTTAAATAACATTTTAGTTTTATGTTCTTATTTGATTTATAGAAATTTCTTTTAATAAATCCTAATGCTTTGTTTGATTTTTTTGTAGTTTCATCAAAATGTGGATTCCATGACAGTTTTTCATTTATTATAACACCTAGGTATTTTGCGTTTTTAGTCTGTGTTACTGGTTTGCCATGAATAAGATAAGTGGAATTAATTTGTTTTAGTTTTTTTGTTACTCTTAACAACTGACATTTTTCTGGGTGGAAAGACATGCTCCAATTTGATTCCCATTTCTGTAATTCATCTAATTCTCTTTGTAAAATATCTGTGTCTTGTGTTGTTTTTATTGTTCTATATATTATGCAATCGTCTGCAAATAATCTGACTTTTGTTCCTGAAGTAATGCAATTTGGTAAATCATTTATGTAAATTAAAAATAGTAGTGGACCCAAGACTGTTCCTTGAGGTACACCTGAGTTTACTGTTATCGGTGTTGATTTAGAGCCATTTATTATTACAGTTTGTTCTCTCCCTATCAGAAAGTCTTTAATCCACTGATGCAGTGGACCATTAATGCCGAAATATTTTAATTTTTTAAGCAAACTATGGTGGTGAACTTTGTCAAAAGCCTTAGAAAAATCTAGTAAGATAGCATCTATTTGTTCGCTATTATCTAAACCTTTTGAAAAATCATCAATTAGTCCTATTAGTTGTGTTTCACATGATCTATATTTCCTAAAGCCATGTTGGTATGGTGTGAGGACATTATGTTTGTCTAAATGGTTTATGATGTTGCTACATATTATGTGTTCTAGGATTTTACATGTGATGCTGGTAAGTGATACTGGTCTGTAGTTTCCTGGGTCAGATTTTTCTCCTTTTTTAAATAGGGGGGTGACATTAGCTTCTTTCCAGTCCTTTGGTACTCTGCCCTGGTTAAGTGAAGCCTGAAAGAGTATTTTGAACACTGGGGCTAGCTCATTACTTAGTTCTTTGAGTAATCTAGCTGGAATACCATCAGGTCCAGAAGCTTTATTTGGTTTGGTGTTGGCTAATAGTTTTTGAATTCCATTTTCTTGTACTACTATATCTTCTATGTTGTCTACTTGGTTCAAATTCAGTAATATGTCTTTGTCTCCTGGGGCTGAGAATGCTGATGCAAAGTATTTGTTTAGAATGTTTGCTTTAGTTTCATTATCATTATGTATTATGTTATGTTCATCTTTTAATGGCGCTACGCCTGTTGTTTCCATTTTCTTAGACTTAATGTATGACCATAGGTTTTTGTTGTTGTCTTTAGATATTACATTGTTTATGTATTCACTCTGCAGCTGTCTGCTTACTTTTTGGGTTAAGTGTTTAATTTTTATATACTTTTTGTAAACTCTTTCTGCATTAGTTTCTTTAAATTTTCTATATAGGTTTTCCTTCTGTTTACAAAGCTTCTTTAGTCTATTATTAAACCAGCATTTATTTATTTTGTTTGATGTGTATTTAGTTGGTATTTGATTTTCTATAATGCTTTTAAGATGGTTTTTAATGAAATTCCAGAGGTCATCGACTGGTTGGTTAATGTCTTTTTCTAATAAGAATGTTTGTTGAAAGTTTAATGCAGCTTGGTGTAGTTGTGTTAGGTTACATTTATTCCAGAGTAAGATTTTTCTTTTGGGTTTTATATTGGCTACTGCTTTTATCTGACTGTGTATTTTTATGATCTCATGGTCTGATAGACCAGGGATAATATCGTAATATCCTCAGATCAATACATTATATCCTCAGATCAATACATTATATCCTCAGATCAGTACGTTATATCCTATTCTCAGATCAATACATTATATTCTCAGATCAATACATTATATCCTCAGATCAATACATTATATCCTCAGATCAATACGTTATATCCTATCCTCAGATCAATACATTATATCCTCAGATCAATACATTATATCCTCAGATCAATACGTTATATCCTATCCTCAGATCCATACGTTATATCCTCAGATCAATACATTATATCCTCGATCAATACATTATATCCTCAGATCAATACGTTATATCCTATCCTCAGATCAATACATTATATCCTCAGATCAATACATTATATCCTCAGATCAATACATCATATCCTCAGATCAGTACATTATATCCTCAGATCAATACATTATATCCTCAGATCAATACGTTATATCCTATCCTCAGATCAATACATTATATCCTGAGATCAATACATTATATCCTCAGATCAATACATTATATCGTCAGATCAATACATTATATCCTATCCTCAGATCAATGCATTATATCCTCAGATCAATACATTATATCCTCAGATCAATACATTATATCCTCAGATCAATACATTATATCCTCAGATCAATACGTTATATCCTATCCTCAGATCAATACATTATATCCTCAGATCAATACATTATATCCTCAGATCAATACATTATATCCTCAGATCAATATTTTATATCCTCATATCAATATGTTATATTCTGGTATAATACGTCATGTACTTTAAAGCATCACATCCTCAGATCAATATGTCGTAGTCTCGGATAGTTCTATTCTTTCTTAACTTAGCACGAAAATGCTAGCCACCGATTAAGAAAGCCACGCAGGCTATCATTGACTCCCAATGATTTGCGTGCTTTGGAGAACAGGCTTTCAGCGCTGTCCCAAGTAAATACGCCAAGGCTGCCCTCCAAAGTTTAAAGAAAACGTACGCTCATCTTCCACAGTCACGTGATGGGACAGCATGTCAACAGATTAATAGGAAGTGGAAACAGGTCAAAGACCAAAATGTGGGTTAAACAGTTCCGGTTACAAATGGAATGCCTATAGTTGACGAAAATTATTATAACAATCAACAAAAGCATTAGAGTTTATTACAAGACAGTTTTACAACCAATCAAGAACATTAAGTTCAAATGCTGTTTAACCTTAGAGAGACCAATATTGTTTAGAAATCCTGAGTTCAAGAAAACATAAAGAAACTAGAACAGACACAAAATAGAGCAGTGAGATTTAAAACCAATACTCACATTTCACAAGACTGACCATTAGTAAAATCAAGAAATCAGAACAGGGGAAGTAGCAATACGGAAATACATAAAGTACTGGAGAATGACTTACAAAACAATACAACAACCTAATAAAATATACCGAATGACAGAAAGATAAAATCACATTTCTTATTCCATATGCTAGGACTAAAACATGCAAGTGCTCCTTCTCCCCTAGTGCCAGAGCATGGAAAGGCTTACATAAGTAAGCCAGACAAACCAGCAGATAGTAAGTATGTAATTAGCAACTACGATTATATTATAACATAGAGGTACGCTTAGAGCGTAATCATCTTCTCTTTGGTAAATTATAAGATAAGAACTTTTCCTATTTTGGATTATTAGCGTGATTCTTCAAAATTGTAGCCCGAGATTTAGAACTAATAACAACGATTCCATCCCAACAGCGTCAATTCAAATATAATCTCTAGTATCACACAGCTCTGTGCTGCAGCTAACATAAGTTCACTGTGTCCTGTGCTATAATTAATTTCGTTGATTGGTGAATGCCGGAGAACTAAATAACGAAAACAAGTGCCGTAACTTGATTTTTTAAGTGGTATTGTTTCAATGATTGCAGCATGTCCTTGTCTTTGTGTAATTCAGTCCCTTAGAAGAACAAATCTAATACTTGGTTATCTCCCGTTCCACTTTCCTTACATAATTATGTCTGGCCTTATGGTGCATTCATTTCTCGACCATTTCCTATCTAAATGAATGTTTTTATTTCCCCAACCTCATCTCTTTTGTCCTGAAGCATTCTCGTTCCCTCTTTCTTTTATTCTCTCTATCTCTCATTTTCTCTTCTAATGTTCCTCTCTCCGATCGAACTGGGTGTGTTTCATTTGCTGGCTGCGTTAAAAAAAAACATTTCTTAGACTTCAGCAATTCTGTAGCTAATTGCACAAGTGCTTAGAGCTAGGGAGTCATTCTCAGGGACGTTCTGTTCTAGATAAATGCCACAGAGAGAGAGAGAGAGAGAGAGAGAGAGATGAAAAAGAGGAGAAATATGAAATATATTCTATTCTGTTTCATTCAGTGAGAGATGAAAGTGAGAGGAATGAGAGTGGTACTGAATCACACACACACATTTGTGTGTATGTGCGAGAGAGAGAGAGAGAGAGAGAGAGAGAGAGAGAGAGTAAAGAAAGGAAAGGGAGACAAACACTACGGCTTGGAAAAGTACGTCTTGCGTAAACATTGAATGTACTTCATTTGTATTGGCATTGCCTCCCCTTGGTCACTCTGGAGACGGCCATGTTGACCAAGTCCTTTCTTAATTTTATTTTATTTTGAAAGCGAGGTAGTTAGGCTGCGGAGAGGGGAATGTCGGTGGTGGTTTATTGGTGAAGACAGACACGTGACTCGATACTTACAATATCTATCCACTGACACTGATACCAATCTCTCCTCACAAGCTTATTACAGTCCCCTTTTCTCCTTGCATTGATCTCACTATAAAAAAATTCAATGCATAAACCCTTCGACCCAGTAGACATACAGAAGGATTCAAATAGAAGCTAGAAAAAAGAGATGGATGAACCATTTCCAAATACAAAAACTCATCATATGCAAAATTATCACAACGCTTTCGGCGACATACTCGCTTCCCCTTCCGAATTACCCAAGCTCACAAAGACAAAGAGACAGATTTCCCTTTATGATGTCACAGAGCTAAATTCAAGCTCTACCCAAGTAACTTGTGGATTCTGTTTTCTTTGAGATATTCAGGATGTGTAGTACAATAGGAGGTGGTGGTGAATTAAGGTTTACTGGGTCTTAGTAGATTTGGTAATTGTAATTTGCTGGCTTATAGTATATTAGGTAGTTTTATTCCGTTGAATACCTTAAATATTATTTTGATTACTCTAGCAGATTTGTTAATTGCCTTATTGTAATGTAATGGCTCTAGTTGATTTATTGCATTATTTGATGACTAGTAGATTCGTATATGTAATTTGATGGTTCTAGTAAATTTATTTATTACCGTCATTTGATAGCGCTAGTAGATTTGTTTATTATCATTTGTCGGCTCTTAGAAGATTTGGATATTGTAGTTTGGATATTGTAGTTTGGATATTGTAGTTTGGATATTGTAGTTTGGATATTGTAGTTTGGATATTGTAGTTTGGATATTGTAGTTTGGAGGTTTTATAACGCTACAAGAAGTCTTCTCTGTTTAAGTTTATGTTGTAAGATATACACTTCATATGGAAATTAACTTGTCAATAAGCGTCTTACGATCTTAGTTTAAATGGTCAATTAACCAGATAAAATAATAACAATGAGAGTTGACAACGTCTGATGGACTAGAGAAGGTCAAGGTCACTTATTATTTTCAGGGCTAGAAAAACGCTACATTTATGAATTATAGCAATAAAAATATTTATAGACGGAGATTAAAATGACGTTAAAGTGGAGATAACTAATTCGCTTCGAAAAGTTTATAGACATTTGTTAATGTTAAAAAATATTTTTATTTCTGTACAACATTTAAATACTAAGATAATAATGACTTGGGTTAGGACCTACGTACGTAATCATGAAAAGGACGTTCAAAATGAAATCCGATGACCTGACAGATTATAACCAGTATTAGATTAGGATAATCAGAGAGAGAGAGCGAACCAGCGCAAGGTTATACCAGAAGGAGGGAAAACAAGATCTGGAATTCATGCTTCGGGCTCTCGTCAGCTTCCAACACTTCAAATATTTTTTTTCTTTTGTAGCGTCTGCAACGATTCGAATAAAACCTTTAGCCAATTTCTAAAGGGAATACAGGGACAAAAAATTAACATTACCCATAGAGATGAAATGAGCGATGTAATTGAAAACATAAAAATATAGGATGTGTGTGGAACGTGTTTTAAAAGAAATACCCTTCCCCCCCCCCCAAAAAAAAAAATATACATTTTGAAATGTTCGTCAACATTCTATATGCCTATAACTTGAACAAGATGAAGGTAATATGTGAAATTCCTAGAGAAATGTATTAACTCAATCAACAATGTGTTCAGTGGATTATAATATACATGAATATTATAGAACCACTAGAGTTACGTGAATCTATACAGTTCATAGTTTACACGTGGAACATTATTTTTTAGGACAAAGTTTTTAAATGAAACTGACTTTTGTAGCACTTAGCACTTTATAAACTATCTCTGACGTCGGCTACATATGGTATCGACTGGCAGAACATGTCGCTTGTAGCTGCTTTAGAGGTTACATAGAATAAATAACAAATGTTTGATCTTCCGGCTGAAGGACATAACCAGTAAATTATTTATGAAATTTTCCCTACAAAATAATTATGATTGTTTCTGTCCTTCTCAAGTGCCAAATTTGTGAAGATTTTACATTTATTATTGTGTTTCAAAACACTAGTTATCTTTGTTTTGTATATATCAGTGATGCCCAACCTAATTCGACCTGCGGGCCATTTTAATTTCCGACACTCTTGTCGCGTGCCATATGTACGAAAAGTAACAGAAACGAAATGTAGTTGACCTGAAACTATTTGATTAGAAGCCCATGGATCTAGTATTTAAATTAATTAATTCCACGTTCATCTTTTTATATACGCGCCAGAAAATGGTTTCATTTCACTTCTTAAAAAATGAACAACATTGTAGCTAGGTATACCACCGACTCATTTTCTTGTATCTTTTTGGTCAATATTCCCATCGATCCTCCAATCTTTAGACGTAATTTAACAATGTTCGTATTCGCTGTTCAAATCAAGAATGACGTCATATTTGTTGTATAATGCCGTTTTATATGTTCATCTTTTTTTTAAAGAACTGATTTGTTCATATTATTAGACAAGTCTAGCTGTTAAAATCATCATTCAAGATACAGAAGTAAAAACATTACAAAGAAAGCTAGAGAAACATCTTGAAGTAATAAGTTTGCATTTCTCTTCATTGTAAGATAAGGCTATATATTTATTCGGACAAAATTATTATTTTTTAGGTTATCGTAGTACATTTTGTCATTTTTTTACACACACACACACACACAAGAAAAGAAAAACAAGTTTATTTTAAAAATGCGCTAATGAGACTTTGAACCAAGTACCTTTGGCTTTAAAGGGAGACATTCAAAGTACATACCACGGGAACAATGTTAATATTGCAAATTCAGGTTATATAAACATACTTTAAATCAAATTTTCTTTTTATCAGATAAATCTAAAAAATTTTTCCAAACTATTTTACAAAATATTAGTTCAATATTTCTTCAAATGCTGAAGTTTTTTAAAATTCAAACATTAGATTTGTTTTAAAACAGTTTAGTAAAAGAAAGGATAATGTTTTATGTAGTTGGCATTTAAAATTGAAAAACTAGTTTTGATATAAATTAAAAACAGTTGACATCTTTTCCAACAGTTATCAGCCTTTGTTGATTGCTATGTGATAGATTACTTTCATAGTACATTGATATAGAGAACTCTATGGACATTTTAATAGCAAAATTTTGCATTTTTCGATTTAAAAAATATTTATTTAAAGAAAGTAGAAAAATTATCATAACATATATAAATTATATTTTACATTGTATAACTTCTTTATAAAAGTTTGCAGATGTCAAATAGGTGTGTATGCATCATCACAATAATCTATCACTATGCATTTCACTACGACAGGAAAAAATTCTATAAAATGGTATTTATAATTTGGGGACTGAAGCTTGCTTCAGATTAATATTAAAGAGAGAGAGAGGCTTTCAACCTCAAAACTCTCTGTAGGGGGATTTTAAACTCAAAACCATCTGGAGGGGACAAAAACGACAAAAAAAGTCCACTAGAGGAGGGGGGCTTAAACTCAAAACCCCCCTTGACCTGGCTACGCTCATAGAATCCCTAGTTTGTAATTTGCTTGTAATTTACTTTTTTTTATATTGAATAGGCGGCCTTTAGCTGCTAATCCCGCTGGAGGGGGGCCTTAACAAAGAAGCTCCACTTGGCTACGCTCATAGAATCTGGTGACTGATGAATGGATAGTCTTATATCGAAGAGGGGGGCCTTATCGTCAATTTCGGAGTGGGGCTTAAAATATAAATCTTCCTTAGCTATGCTCTGGGAATTCGGGGATTGTAGTCTGCATTATTTTTTTTGTTTCGTTTTGAAGAAGAGGGGGATTTAACTGCAAAACCCCCATGTATTGGTTTTAAACTCAAAGCCCGCTTGCCTGCGCTGGGGCAAGTGATGGTTTAGTATTAAAATCTCACCTAAAATAAACAAAATCAAAGCAAAAATCAGCCACTAAATTCCGACCCCCCTCCCGCAGGGAAGGATCTCATTTCGGAGTACAATGTAGATTGATTTAATTAGATACAGATCTATGTTTTATTTAGCATTAGTTTTGTTCCTTCTCTGTAACGACCGATACAATATGGCCTTAGGACAACTTACATTTTGATTGCCTTCCTTATGTCTGGTTTTTGACATCCTAAAATAGTTCACCACTTAATTTTGGCTCAAGCTGAGTTCTTTCCCCCCTTTTTTTTTTCTCTCTCACTAGTTTCATCAGAAAGGAAGTACTTTCTCTGTAATGATCTGTGTAGTGAATTCCACATCAGAACTAGTGAACAAAAAAAAACAAGAACAACTGATCTAGTCTTTATGTGTAAGTTTGAATCGATGGCAGCGTGGGTGGCTAGAAAAACCCAAATGTAGGTGTTAAAAAACTGGGACAAAATATGGGAGAAGAAATGACGGGATTGATAGTGAAATGTCGACAACAACAACATATGACTCAAACTATGGCAATGGAAATATCTCTCCACCTTTCAAAATAATGATATAAAAAATAAAGAATTTGGGGTAGCGTGTATTCTTAGTACTCCTAGCACTATATCATGTACATCATTATGAGGTATCATTAATCATTTTCTAATTTATCATTAATCATTTTCTAATTTATCATTAATCATTTTCTAATTTATCTTTCAACATTTTCTAATTTATCTTTCAACATTTTCTAATTTATCTTTCAACATTTTCTGTTTTACCTTTCGACATGATCTAAATCAGCTCTTAATTTCTACCTACATTTTTTTCTCAGCGATGAATTTCATTATTTTCTTAACTTAATTAAGAATCTCAACCTAATAGGTACATTTCTCTGGCTGAAGTGCTACAGCGAGTCATAGAGGAAGCAGTCAGCCTGAATTAATATCAATCTATAAACAAAATCAATCCTAACATAACTTTTCAGCAACCTCTAACACTGTGAGAAGTAAGATAAGAATTACTACCAAGGAATCTTTTGTATCAATGAGGTTAAGGTGACATAAGCTCGTCTGCAGCGGTGAGAACTGACCCAAACGACATCCTTATATCAAGAGATGGACATCTAGTTTTAGGGGCTGGAACGAATGTTGAAGCCTGAGTGAACGTATCTATAAAGATATGTCAGACGGAGGCGGATTTGTTTTTCAGCTTGTAACTGACAAGTGTGTGTGCAGAAGCGGCCTTTGGGGTGGCGAGTGGGGCAAGTCATCAATTTAAAACGACGTTATAATAGGATTTAAAATACATAGAAATACTAGCAGTACGTACCAGCTACGCCCGTTGATTTGTTCCTAGGATTTTTATTGTTTTTATGGCCGGATTTGTTCCTAGGATTTATATTATTTTTAATGCCCGGTACGCCCCCTTTAGTTTAATAAACGAGCCACATTTTAACGATCAACCTAACATACATTTTTAGCCCATGAATTAGTGTATGCGTTAAAATGAAATTTCACGGCCCGATTGCATTAAATCTAGATCTAGGTAAAAAAAAATGCATGCCGTGTTTTTGAGTCTATTTTGAAAGGAAGTGGAAATGATGTAAGGCATGCATATTATAAATAAGTAAACTTAGTCAAAATGAAAAATATGCAATAAAAATACGGATTTGTTTTTAAATAAAAAAAAAAACTTTATAACTTTATAAATGTAGACTGCGAGCTTTTGGGGAAATACCGAATGAATTTCTGAAACTCAGAAAATAATAAAACTTACCTCTTTGAAAGAGTTTATAAGCGAGCCCCTAAGTGGTTGAGGGGCACGCGTAAGTACAATGTTTTGGAATGGGAAAGGCGAGAGCTTAACTGGTAAATGTTTGAGAAACACTGATTTACATCAAAGAGCTAGATAAATTTATTGTAACCATGACGTTTATCGAATACATTTTACGTAATTCTGAAAATAATTCCGATCGGTCACATGGAGCTCTGATATCTGAACACGCCAATCAACGGAGCATAGCCAACAGGTCGACGTGACATAGTGCTACAATTTTTAGATAAGGTGGTAATGAAGACTAGGGGAGTTAAGCACACTCTCTCAAGGATATCGGCCCTTAGTTCTGGTTATACATAAGTACTCTTTGTTATGTTACGTGTGTCCACTTCATTAATAGCAATGCAATAGCCTGGCGCATGGCACACGTCGATTGGCTGATGCCTTGGTGGTTAGGTCACCATGACCTCTTTGAGATACCCTGCAACAAGCTCGAGACGAGATTCCCCCCACAGATAACGTCTGTACATTTAATGCTGATGATAGATAGATACGTCTGTCGATGATAGATTACATTTGGAAGTGCATGTGTATGTGTGTGTGTGTGGGGGGGGGGGGGTAAATCATCATCAATGCCTCACTACAAAGTTTCTCACAACCTAATCAAATTGCGACATGTAATTCATTAAAGAAAGAGAATGTCACGTGTACACCGTAAAAATGATGTGACATTAATAGCAGAAACGTAACTGTAACATTCAGTTTGGTTCTGTCAAAAACAATTTAAAAAAAAATATTATGTAAACAAATATTCATAAACAAGAAGATTTCATAGACAAACTACCTAGAATAGGTAAATATGAATCTGTTAACATTATATGACCATAGCCCCACATCACAGACATACATGTAACAATCTTCTTATCTATGAAAGAAACATTTGAAACGGAGGTCGTAGTTTGGGCAACACTGTTAAACACAATTTGTTACACTGTTCCACGTTGGTTAAGTCAAAGACGGTAGAGATAGTCCATTGAACCTAACCATCGACATTATTCTAGGCCAGAGAAACGGCATTCGTGCCAGCAGGTAATTCAGTAAACAAACTGTTAACATTATCGAGAACCACTGAACCACTTAACCATTGAACACTGAAGGAAATGAAATGTGAGAAGTCAGCACGCAAGAGCCACAATATCATCTCTTTTATCTTATACAAAGTTTGCAAATAAATGAACATTTTATCTAAAAAAAATTACTTTGGATGGCATTAAAAAAGGCCAGACACTCTAGCTAACACTAACATTATATGGATTAATATAATTGACCTTTAACCTCATTGTACTTAGAAGTGGAAATATAGTTCTTAGTGCGAGGGTTCTTACAGCACATCATGGAAACGTTCTCTCGTCCATCAATCACTCACAACGAAGCAATCAATCACAGAATAGATCCCCCCAAAAACCCGAAGGCTTTGCTCATTCCCCTCTGCTCCCTAAAGACAGACAAGCGACAGACAGACTGAAGCAACTTGGAGGAAGAGGAGTACGCAAAAAAAAAAATGTCTCGCCCTTTTAGCGCCCACACGCGCGTCAGCCCTGCGGATGGAGAGGTCACCTGTGAGTGAACATTTTGTTCCTCTCTGGACCCTTGCGATACATCGCGAGCGTGATGACATCATTTCTTTAAGTCGTCAGTGATTTTAAACGGGTAAACACTATTCACAACTAAGTGGGAACAAAAAAGGTAAGTTTTACAATTAGTTTTTCCTTGACCTACCAAAGAGTGATACAAAAAGTCAAAGAAATAGGAAATCAATATAACACAATAGAAAAGACTCTCTTAAAATAATGTTCAACACTATAAATATTATGCACTTGTACTATTTTAGGTTCTAAGTAGCAATTTGATGACACATAAAATATAAAAATAAAATATCTACAATATGGAGACAAGCATCTGAAAAAAAAACCCAGTAATTGGAATTTGGGTACAAATAATTAGTAAAGACACATAGTAAGATAATATTAAACTGATTCACACCTATCATAGGTGCATTGAATATCAAGTTTAGGAGAAAAAATGTTGGGCTGCCAATAAAATGTTAATTATTAAGTATTAGGCTTCAGGTGCAGAGCCGGATTTACCTATAAGCAACATAACCAGGGGGGGGGGGGGTCTTGGGGTTCTACCCCCCAAAATAAAATCCCCCCCCCACCGCATAAACGAAACAATAATGCAAACGAAGATCCCCAAATTCCAAGAGCATAGCCAAGGAGGATTTAGATTTTAAAACCCCTTCCGAATTTTTTTTAACGATAAAACCCCCTTTTTACTATAAGACTGAAGAATACATCTATGAGTTTTGCCGAGAGAGGGTTATGTGTTTAAAGCCTCCTCCTCAGGGCTTTAAGTTAAAACCCCGTCCATAAGGTTTTGAGTTTAACTCCCCCTCCACCGGGGTTTGAAGCTATAAAAGACTTCAGACATTGCCAGTGACAGACTTTAGTGATGACAGCTTGCTGCCCAATGCACCAAACGGCGCGGGAGAATCTAAATCCTAATTAAGTAAGAATAGCAGATTAGGTTTTTGAACTAATTTTTTTAATAGCAGGATAGTGCACTGAAGATACCTCAGAATATGCATTTTTTTTGTTTTAAATACCGAAAATAATGCCTGAAGGCGGGCCTCTCCCCAAGCCTCGTTTCTGGCAAGGGCGAGTATTTAAAGCTTTTTTACTTTTCGCCAGTTGTGAAGAAACAAGTCCTTTTAAGTATAAACTGCCTTTTATTGTGAAGCATTCAAACATAACATATTTACAAGGCTAACATTATCTACAGATAACCAACTCCACTAGATGGCTTCCTTCTGCATATTTACAACACCCTCGTCACTTCCCGCAAGTCCCCCAAATTCTCCGATACCCACCACTTGACCGTGTGTCACGGTTGACCACACACAGTAACCGTGTCACAACACCTATGCAGCACAAGCTATAAGCTTAGGGCCCTGAAATAAATATTTAGCACTGAGATGTAATATCTGGACTTACAAAATGACACAGGAGTACCCCCATTAAGTCAAGGTCACTGATCTGGTGTCCGAAATGCTGTGCAGTGACTGAAAACAAAATATTGGATGCGCTTGAGATAGAAGTCCTCCGAGACATATGTATATGTTTGTTTTGACTGTTGAGATGAATAAAGCCACGAAATCGGTAGTTCTATCGTTTTGTTTTCGTTTAACAAAAGTTATATCAATTCACTATGTCTGTTGGTAAGAAATTTAAATACGCTATTTCTCCTACACACATTCTTGAATCAAGTTTTTAAACTGCACAGCAACATTGCGAACACCCGTTACTGTGTACATAATGTATCAGTCTAATGTCATGGTGTGGGTCTGGTGGAAATTTCTTTCATCTATTCAAATCTTGTTATTGGGAGTTCCATGTTCACTGTAAAAAAAATGTGTAATTATCTTTATGTTTTCTCATGTCTGGTTGATTTGGTTGACTTCTTTTTACCCTACATTTTAATTACTTTTGAGGAATTTATAATTTGTAATGAGATCTGGAGACTGCACTTTTAAATAAGGAACTGTTATAACTAAACGCAAACTATAACATTTGCTTTGCTTAATTAAAAATTACATCAAATATTCCCCCCCCCCTTTTTTTTTACAATAAAAATTCATGCTACAAAAATGCGCTCTAAGTCCTATTAGATGGCGTTTCATGTAATATTAAAAATTGAAAGTAAGGAGTATTTATGTATGTATATATGTCCCGAATAAAAATCAAATCCGTTTGACCAATCTTGATAAAACGTGTCATAAATGTCCCTTACATTAAGGCGGATACAAATTGCATGTTTAATGTCCCTCACACATTCAGAGGACCCTAAAAATAAAGAAAAAGTGCCTAATTGTAACTCTATTAAAGAACGAAACTTGTTAACACATCGGGTAAACCCGTATTCAGAATATCTTATATTTGATATGAATATGTTGGCTGAACTGGTAAACACATTTTCACACTCTTTCACATGCTTGACATAGATCTGAATCCAATCCAGTAGATCAGCAACTCCCAAACTAAGGCCAGCAGGCCTTATATATATGTCCTTGGTGCACAAGGTATGTTTAAAGATACATACATTTCACTCGAAATGCAACTAAATTAGACGTTTATAAATGACATTAAATAATAAGATGGTGAAAACGCAGGAATGAAAAAAAAATCATTTTTCAAATGTTTCACTGTTATTAGTACTCTTTTAAAAATATTTCAATGGTTAATTCTGGGGATAAACAACTATATTAGGAACATTCAATAAATATCTATGACCTGAGGGTCATGAGGGTTGAAAAGGTGAGGCTGCCATAGTTCACGGCTACTAAGATTACTCAATATATAACGGAACGTCTCAGCACAACGTGCGCTCTGCTAGACCTGGTTCTGAAATATCAATGGGATGTAAGAATTGAATTGTTCCCACAACATTTTACAATGGTTGACATCAGTGATTGAATGGTGGGGAGTTGTTTTTGTTTAACCGAATGTCTCGGGTTTGTACCCTGGTAGTTTTTATTCGGGATATTATCAAGCAGCTTTTACAGTCTTTAAGATGTGCCTGGGTACTTTTGATGTGGGAAGGGGGGGGATCACTTGAACTAAAAACAAATTTAGTAAATCATTGATTACATCTAAGTGTAAACTCTGTTGCTCTGGTCCTTTTGGATCTTTCCAAGAACATCAAGTTTGAATTCATAAAACTTAGAAATTAAAAGACAAATATTTTGTAATCGAAATATAAGACACTGCTGGCAAAAAGAGAAATAAAAAAAAAAAGAAAAAAAAAAGGGGAATAACACGTGCCAACAATATTTAATATACCAGTTGTTGTTGTTGTTGTTTTTTAAGCCTCATTATTTATAATAGTATTCACCTTCACCTTCACCTCAGAACTTTGGGGCACTACACATGATCTGTCGACAGTCTTTATCCATTCCACTCTTTAGCCTTGATTAGAATCTCTTTCAATTGCAGGTCCGCCCACCTATTGGTGTTGTCTTTCCATGGCTTTCTCTGCCTGCCTCTCCTTTTTTTTCCTGCTACTGTTCCCTGAAGTAAGGACCTGTGATATGGCCATACAGTTTAAGTTTGCATTTTCTGACAGTTGTCAGCAGGTCATTCTGGGGTCCATTTTGCCAAGGTGATCTGTTTTGAAGTGCATTTCTGTGTTTCCAAGGTAACGACGAGTGTTTATTTTTAGTGGTGTGGGCTGATACCAAGGATTCTTCTAGTTTTATTTTTGAAAATGTTTTTCTTATGCTATTCAAAACATTTTAGAAGATGCACGTTTAGTATTAGAAGCTCATGCATCTAAAATAATTGAACATCACATGGTGTAATCTTAACTACATTCTTCAAGTCACAGAGGGACCAGACATGGGCAAGACGCTGACATGGCTCATTCATTTTTTTTATTTTTTTTTAGTTTATGGACAAAATAACTGGAGTCAACAATCTCACGTGGTGTAGGAAAATTTCGGGCCTATGTCTGACATTGTAGACGCAATCAGACATGGGGAGAAAGGGGGGGGACGGGTTGGGGTAATTACTTTTTTTCTGATAGGATCTAGAACATACAGACGTTAAGGGTAAACTGGGAAAGAAGAGGCCATAGAAGGTCGATAATTATTTTACGCACTCGTGTACTTTTGAAAATATTTATCTCTTTATATTTTTTCCCCCATGTACTTTCACTATGTATTGGTTCATACCATTCTATTAGATATAATTTATCTTCTTTATGTATCTTGCATAAATAACTGTCATAACATGCTGCCTGGTAATAAACACGTCGAGGTGTACACGGTAAAACAATATAAAACAAAACATGAAGTTCAAATATTAATGCGCAGACATTTTCTTGATTCTTATCACAGTTGGAATTTCTGACAACTTGGTTATTGTATTACCCTACAGGCTTCAGTTGAGGAAAAGTGATTACAAATATATCGACATATCATTAAAATTGTTCTTGGTTTCCTTTTCCGTTTTGTGACAGACATGTACAGAATACATTGAAAGGAAGACACGAACAGTAGCTGCAAGAAAGGGCAACAAAAGAGTGTTCATTTTGAACGTAGTTTATTTTTATTAAATCTATTCTCTATGTTCATGGATCTAACTTTTACATTTAGGTTATGAATTACTTTGACAATTGGTTGAAACATTTTCATAGTGTCAAAATTAGTTGCTTACTATCTATATGTTGTGTAACATACATTCAAGTTCTGTTGCATTCTGATGTGAATCTCATTAAAGTTTAGAGGTCAAGTATTAATGTTTGGTGAGCTAGATGTTCTCCTTTGATTTCTGTTAAAATGTCCACATTGTGCTGTGGGCACTTCTGGCGATTTCAACAATGAATGTCCTGGCAATGTCCTTCAGGACAACATTAAAAACAAAATGAAAAGAACATTTGGCGTCCACCTTTTGTCTATTCGCCTACACTTCGTCTGCTTCTATTCTTTTCTTTTATTCATGGATTCCGTCTAGCTCTAAATCTTTGCTGTCTGGACAAACTCGCATAAAAAAGGTTGACGTATAATGTTATCAATCTGTAACTCAAAGTCTGAGGCAGTCTGGTCGACAACACCTGCTCAATCAAATAGAAAAGAAAAAAAAATGTTGCATCTTAAATTTTTGGGTATATTACACTGTGGGAATGACTTCCATGTAATCAACCAAATTACAATCAAAGTACTAACACTGCTTTATTTTTAGTTGACAAAATTATATTCTAATCACATTTTGTTTTAAGAACAATGAAATAGTTTTTAATTTTAGGTATTTTCTTTTTAAATGTATAATTGTTCAAAGTGTAGAAAGCTAACCAATGTGCTGACTACATAGTCTCCACGTAAATCTCACCCGTCTTTATACGCCCAAAGGCTTCAAATAAAAACCGTTTTTCAAAACTATATATAATTCTGTACGTCACCCAACCATGCGGGACAACACGCACTAACCCTCCTCCCGCCCCCTCCCGCCCGCACCCGCGCCCTCCTCGCTGTCCAGGTATGCGCACACAGTCGTTTGCCCAAACTCACCCCTTTTGGACAACTGTGTCTTTCAGGAAGTGTTCACCCGTCACTAAATAGCGGCGTATGCTACGTCGCGGGTCAGCTAGTAACTATATAAATGTCTCCGTTTCTGAGGTAAAAACTCGAATGTCCAACCTATTTCGTCATAGGGGACTTTCGTTTGTTTAGAAAGCTTATAGTGGCTCATACCAACTCACTCTGTCTGTTTTATTAGTTAATAGTTATTTCTCCCACTCCCAATTTAGGATTAAGCTGAACTTTCGCAAAATTATTTCTTATACTTGACAAAACAAGACTCAATAGAAAAAACAACATCAATTAGTTAATTTAACTATTGGTAATTAGTTATTTTCTTTGATATTTCGAGCAAGACATTGTTCTTGACTGATGTGGTGGTATAACTTGATTTAACCCCCTTTAATATTTTGTAGGTTGCCACTTCAAAGTCTGAAGCAAAAAATTGATAACTATAAAACCTTCTATTTTCGTTAGCGATTCGCTGCATAGTGGCTAGTGTATTTGCTCGAGGAGGCTTTAGCCCTTGATTTCGAATTCAGTTCGTTCACCTATTTTTTTTATATAAATGCATTTAAAAAGCGATCCCACGTTTACCCCCTTCTTTCACCTCCTACCCCTTTCCAACTGGTTAAGAGAAGTAATTGGATCACAGTGTATTGAGAAAGCTAGAAGCATGAAATTGCGCTAAACAAGAAGACTATTTGTAATTGTGCAGATTAGTTATTGTTAGTCTAGATCTATTACAAATTAAACTGCATGACTGATCCAAACTGATTGATACAATTACACTTCATGTCCACTTTGCTTTTTTCTTTAAAAAAGTATCTTTTATGTTTTCCTTGTTTTACATTTCTGTCACGGGCCGCCTCACCTCGAGAAATCATCGAGTGCAATGGAAACAAGATATTTCGAGTTGCCAGATAGCACTGCGTTACGGTCCGGAAATGGCCCGCTTTTAGTAGGCCTAAGATGGGTATGTTACGGTCCGGAAATGGCCCGCTTTTAGTAGGCCTAAGCTTGGCATCACGTTTTGTTCTAATTAATGTTTGTTTGAAGTCTAGAGAACATTTCTTTGAAGTAAGGTAAATTGCATAACATTAATTAATAACCGTGTGAATTTCCTTTTTAAAAAGAATAAATCGATCTTACTTGCTGATGCATGCTTTGATCGTCCGATGGGCTGTAAATTAACGATATGGACTATTTTCTGAGTTTTGTTTAACTATTAAAGTTCTTCTGCTGGTCGTGGTTAGCGTCTGCTAATATACATTTGGTTAAAACTTAGGTAAGTGACATTTAACCTGACCTATAAATGTTTTAAATTGGTTTGAAGGAAGTTCTATAACTGCTTCGTGTTATCGTCTTACTGGAACCAGGCATACATCACTTCCTTCAAGTTTATATCCTTAATCAACGAGTCGAGATGAGTCTCTGATGAAAAGATATCCACTGATTGATTTCAGAATCTCAGAGCAACACATCTCAAAACAATAAAAAAAAAGTTGGCAATTTTCTACATTTCCTATTTACGTCCTTAAAGTTATTGTTAATCTCAGATTTAGGATTAGTTATTGAAAGTTATTGTTAATCTCAGATTTAGGATTAGTTATTGAAAGTTATTGTTAATCTCAGATTTAGGATTAGTTATTGAAAGTTATTGTTAATCTCAGATTTAGGATTAGTTATTGAAAGTTATTGTTAATCTCAGATTTAGGATTAGTTATTGAAAGTTATTGTTAATCTCAGATTTAGGATTAGTTATTGAAAGTTATTGTTAATCTCAGATTTAGGATTAGTTATTGAAAGTTATTGTTAATCTCAGATTTAGGATTAGTTATTGAAAGTTATTGTTAATCTCAGATTTAGGATTAGTTATTGAAAGTTATTGTTAATCTCAGATATATGATTAGTTATTGAAAGTTATTGTTAAACTCAGATTTAGGATTAGTTATTGAAAGTTATTGTTAATCTCAGATTTAGGATTAGTTATTGAAAGTTATTGTTAATCTCAGATTTAGGATTAGTTATTGAAAGTTATTGTTAATATCAGATTTAGGATTAGTTATTGAAAGTCTTCAACATTAAACATAAAAGATGAAAATCTTACTTAGTACATTTTTAATTGGATTAATTCTTTTCATATAAATCTATTTCAGTCAATTACAATTTCTTTCGAGATACCAAACAAAAAAATCTATTACCAACTGGACATTTTTATTTTACTAATTTGTGTGTTGTCAGATAAAAGAAATAACTGTGCAAAATTTAAGCTTGATCCGAAATTGGGTGTGGGAGATATCACGTGTTTTAGCAGACCGACAGACAGAGTTGATATAAACTTTGTAAAAACATATTTTAAGTCTCACAGTTTTTATGTCAACAAATTTGGTTTTCCCTTAAGTACTGTTTCCAACCAAAGTGCGGTAACTCTCTTATTCATAAAGTCAAAAAATAATATTATCTCCCTTGTAATAGCTAGAGGGGAAGCCCCTAATGGTCAGCGTTGAAAGCATTTTCCCCCCGAAATTGACTCTTAAGACATATTTCTGTGCTGATCTTGTTGATCTTATTACAACTTCAGAAATTGTAAATATGTTTTGTAAAATGTTTTACATGTTTCGGATGTTCCTTCAGAGTTGAAGATAATTTACTTTCTAGTCCAAACCTCCCGCAGGACGACAGCGGAGGTAGAGGGCAGAGTATGAACCCTGGACCATCGAGGCAACTGAACTGTCCAGCGTGCATACCGCATGACCAGGCAGCCTTCCAATGTCTAGACTCTAGACCTTTTCCTATGCTACGGCGTCAAGTATTTTTTTGCCAGGTTTTTTTGTCTCAATTCTGACCTTTAAGAATGGACTCTTGCATTTATCATTTACCTCAAAGGGGTCCACACACGAGTATGGATCATAAGATAAATACACTTCAGAATAAAAAACAGATGTCTATAGCAGTTTGTGTTACATAAACTCTTACGCGACCCCTGCGGCTTAGTTGTGTTAGCCATCAAGTACCTAAAACTAACACCTAAATGGCAATAAAAAATGTTGATACATTGACTTTATCATCGATCCATTCATTGACCTATTTATTGTACATATACATATATATCTATCTATAATTCTCTTCTTCCCTCAACAGTTTAAACGAGTAGTAAGGAGTAAAGGGAAGATCACTCTGCGTATAGTCCACGAGAAAACAAGAGGGTGGGGTGGGGGGGGGGAGAACACGTAGTCACAACATAGCAGGGCAGGACCGTTGCAATAATATGACTCTTTTTTTTTTTAAATTTTATTTCTACCTCACGTTAAAAAAAAAGGGGGGGGGGGTGTAATATACTGTGTAGTAACTATCGAGGCGACAGAGCACGCTCAAGAGTTTGGACACAATGGAAATATCACTCTTTTATTTTTGCAACTCGGACGGAGGGAGTTATCCTAGGTAATTTAAGAGGGAACAGAAAACAATTTTCGTCTGTATATTTCAGGAGATTGGTATGAGTTTTCAAAAGATTTTAATAATTTCCGGATATTTCAAGGACTTTTTCGTATATTTTGCAATTTCAGGAGATTTCTAGGACCTCCTGTTAAATCGAAGGGAGGCCGCGAGAAATCTTTTATAAGTTATAAAATGGTTTAATTTAATAATTTATACACATAAAATTAGCGCGGTTCCTATAAAGGTGCTGGGCCCACTGCGGTCGAATAGGTTGCAGTGACCTAAGGTTGGCCCTGCAAAATAGCGGCGTATGCTACACCGCTGGTCAACTAGTATTATATATTGGGTGTGTAACTGCTTTCCTGATAAAGTTTTGAAATTGGTTTATACTAATTAGCATATACACTTTTAATTTAATTGAATTGAGTACACATTCAGATAAGTTCCATCACAATGAACTAGATGATGACATTTTTTACAACGCTTGTTTTTGTATCCTAAACTTGACCTTGACACAGTTCTGACATTTTGGTGGGCTTTTCGCTCACTGCTAAAAACAAAACAAACAAATGAACGTTAAAAGTTCACCAAGTGATTCATAATGAGTAGACCGACCCATGAAACTGTATTCCTAAATGTATTCAATTACTTTAGTTTATCTTACTTTTGCCACATAAAATTACTTCACACCATTGCAATATCGTATTCACATCAGACTGCTATTGCATTACTTATAATTTACCGAGCTCTTCAGTTGCTGGGATCTCTCCCATAGTTCTACCCAAAGGAAAACTAAGTATTTTTTTTTTAGTTAATTTTTTTGTCGTACTTAGAGCGCGAGCTAGTGTCAGTGGTGGAGGAGAATGAAACTAAATGGGAGGGAGTGAGGGAGAGAATGAAACGATTTAAAATTAATTAAAGATAGAGACACACGCGCATACACAGAGCGAGACACAGAGCGACACACGAGACAGAGAGCAATGTGAAATCAGAGAAAAGGATCGGAAGCAGCGAAAAGGAAAGAGGTATTACTGCCGAGAGAAAGAGAGAGAGGGGAGAAAGAAATAGGGAGAAACAAAGAGTCAGAGAAAGAGAGCGAGAAAAAGAGCGAGAAAAAGAGAGGGAAAGATAGAAAGATAAAAAAGGAAGGTGGAAAGAAATAGAGAAAAAGAACGAGAAAAAGGGGGGAAGACAAAAACCCGACAGACTTATCTTATCTTATATAATACAGACGTTACTTCAAAAAAGAAGATGATTACGTCCTACGCGTCATGCATTTAGTCATGCATATTAACCAATGACTTAAATTCTGCCAAGTCACTGGTTTTCCTGGCTAGCTCAGGCAACCCATTCCATGCTCTAATAGCACTAGGGAAGAAGGAGTATTTGTACAAATTTGTCCTAGCATATGGGACGAGGAATGTGCCTTTATCTTTGTGTCTTTCAGAGTATTTTATTAAATTTTGTTTTTGTATTTGAAGATTATGGTTCAGTGTTTTATGTATGATTGCTACTTTACTTTTGAGCCTTCTGTCCTGAAGGCTTTCTAAATTTAGTGATTTTACTAAAGGTGTTACTCTAGTCAAATGTGAATATTCGTTTGTTATGAATCTCACTGCTCTATTTTGTGTCTGTTCCAGTTTCTTAATGTTTTCTTGAGTTGAGGGGTCCCAAACGGAGGATGCATATTCTATTATTGGCCTAACCAAGGTTAAGTAACATTTTAGTTTTATGTTCTTATTTGATTATATAGAAATTTCTTTTAATAAATCTTAATGCTTTGTTTGATTTTTTTGTAGTTTCATCAATATGTGGATTCCATGATAGTTTTTCATTTATTATAACACCTAGGTATTTTGCGTTTTTAGTCTGTGATACTGGTTTGCCATGAATAAGATAAATGGAATTAATTTGTTTTAGTTTTTTTGTTACTCTTAACAACTGACATTTTTCTGGGTGGAAAGACATGCTCCAATTTGATTCCCATTTCTGTAATTCATCTAATTCTCTTTGTAAAATATCTGTGTCTTGTGTTGTTTTTATTGTTCTATATATTATGCAATCGTCTGCAAATAATCTGACTTTTGTTCCTGAACTAATGCAATTTGGTAAATCATTTATGTAAATTAAAAATAGTAGTGGACCCAAGACTGTACCTTGAGGTACACCTGAGTTTACTGTTATCGGTGTTGATTTAGAGCCATTTATTATTACAGTTTGTTCTCTCCCTATCAGAAAGTCTTTAATCCACTGATGCAGTGGACCATTAATGCCGAAATATTTTAATTTTTTAAGCAAACTATGGTGGTGAACTTTGTCAAAAGCCTTAGAAAAATCTAGTAAGATAGCATCTATTTGTTCACTATTATCTAAACCTTTTGAAAAATCATCAATTAGTCCTATTAGTTGTGTTTCACATGATCTATATTTCCTAAAGCCATGTTGGTATGGTGTGAGGACATTATGTTTGTCTAAGTGGTTTATGATGTTGCTACATATTATGTGTTCTAGGATTTTACATGTGATGCTGGTAAGTGATACTGGTCTGTAGTTCCCTGGGTCA
The DNA here is from genome assembly GCF_947242115.1 of Biomphalaria glabrata. Classification (NCBI taxonomy): domain Eukaryota; kingdom Metazoa; phylum Mollusca; class Gastropoda; family Planorbidae; genus Biomphalaria; species Biomphalaria glabrata. The sequence goes on from NC_074711.1 coordinate 77,057,861, forward strand.
GATTTTTCTCCTTTTTTAAATAGGGGGGTGACATTAGCTTCTTTCCAGTCCTTTGGTACTCTGCCCTGGTTAAGTGAAGCCTGAAAGAGTATTTTGAACACTGGGGCTAGCTCATTACTTAGTTCTTTGAGTAATCTAGCTGGAATACCATCAGGTCCAGAAGCTTTATTTGGTTTGGTGTTGGCTAATAGTTTTTGAATTCCATTTTCTTGTACTACTATATCTTCTATGTTGTCTACTTGGTTCAAATTCAGTAATATGTCTTTGTCTCCTGGGGCTGAGAATGCTGATGCAAAGTATTTGTTTAGAATGTTTGCTTTAGTTTCATTATCATTATGTATTATGTTATGTTCATCTTTTAATGGCGCTACGCCTGTTGTTTCCATTTTCTTAGACTTAATGTATGACCATAGGTTTTTGTTGTTATCTTTAGATATTACATTGTTTATGTATTCACTCTGCAGCTGTCTGCTTACTTTTTGGGTTAAGTGTTTAATTTTTATATACTTTTTGTAAACTCTTTCTGCATTAGTTTCTTTAAATTTTCTATAGAGGTTTTCCTTCTGTTTACAAAGCTTCTTTAGTCTATTATTAAACCAGCATTTATTTATTTTGTTTGATGTGTATTTAGTTGGTATATGATTTTCTATAATGCTTTTAAGATGGTTTTTAATGAAATTCCAGAGGTCATCGACTGGTTTGTTAATGTCTTTTTCTAATAAGAATGTTTGTTGAAAGTTTAGTGCAGCTTGGTGTAGTTGTGTCAGGTTACATTTATTCCAGAGTAAGATTTTTCTTTTGGGTTTTGTATTGGCTACTGCTTTTATCTGACTGTGTATTTTTATGATCTCATGGTCTGATAGACCAGGGATAATTTCATAATCAACTACTAATCCAGGTCTGTTGGTTAAGAAGAGATCTAATGTGTTGTTTAATCTAGTTGGCTTTTTAATGATTTGATCTAAACTTAGGTTGTGTAAAGTTTCTATGAAAAGCTCATTTATGTCCTTAAGGTTTTGGTGTTTATCTATGGTTAGTGTTTTCCAATTTATATCAGGTAGGTTGAAATCACCCATAATCCAAAAAACTGCATTTTTATTTGTCTCTTTAAGTGTAGTAATCTGATTACATAGTTCCTGCATGTATTCTAAACTAGAATTTGGTGGTCTGTAAATGCTGCCTATTATTAGGGATGTTGAGGTAGTATTAATTTTACAAAATGTTGATTCTACATTTTTTGAGTTAGGTAAGGTAATTTCTTCTGCTATAAGAGTGTTTTTTATTGCTAAAAGAACTCCTCCATGATTATCAGCCCTATCTTTTCTAAAAATTTCATAATTACTATTGAAAATTTCTGCATTATAAATTTCAGGATGCAGCCAAGTTTCTGTTCCTGCAATTATGTCTGGTTTCTCACATTCTAATAAAATTTCTAAGTCTGCTGTTTTGTTCCTAATGCTTTGAAAATTTATAACTAAGGTTTTAAGGTATTTTGGTATTACTTCTTTAGTAGGTTTGTTTAGTGAGGCTGTTGTATTAATTTTAGTAGATTTAGGTTTAACAGGAGTGGATCTGGCTAGTGGTTGGTGAGTTTGGTTCGGGATGGTGTTTAGGATGTTGTATGGGTTAGAGGTGTCCGCATCAAAGGAATCAAACAGTCCTGATGTAAACTGAGGTAACCCACACGGTACACAGTGCCATGATGCGTCTTTGTTGCCTAAGGCATAATACACAGGTGTATTCATATGGAGACATGATGCATGGTACCATTCATCGCAGGTGTCACATTGAATGGCTTTCTGTTTCAGGGTGCATATTTTTTTTGCAGATGTTGCATCTATCTTTAGATCTAGGCCCTGGATTTGACTCTACATCTCCTGCTATTAATATTAACAGTGATAGGTATTTATTTCTGCTGTGTCTGATTGAGAACTTCCATTTGTGATGGGTAATCTTCTTTAATGTTATAGATGTGTATGTTAGGTTATTTTTGAAGTTGCATTGTTTTAAAGTGTGATGATTGATTATGACTGTTGTTTCCTTTTTAAGTTTAGTGTTGACAAAGGTAGATCTAGTTCTGTGTTCAGCTAATGTGCATTTAGTGATTATTAGGATAAATAGCCAGAGCAATTTCATGATGACTGTTCTTGATTTTAGTTTTTAAAGGAGTCTAGTCTAAATCTAGTTTAAGGTTTACAATGCCTAAGTTAAGTCTAAATCTAAAGTGAAAGCTAGTTTACAATGACAATTAAATCAAATCAAATGGTTTATTAAATTCAAAATGTGGACCTAGACTAGATCTAGATTCTAGATCTAATTCTAGAATATATCTAGATCAATATATATATAGACAGAGGGAAAGAGAAAGAGATAAAAGAGAAAGAAAGAACAACAGAGCGTGTTAAAGAGACAAGAGTGATTAAAAGAAAAGGTTGGATAGAGACCTCACCCAGAAAGAGAAGAAAACACAATTCTATCACTGATTTCAAAACCTGAAATTTGAAAAGACCTAAACCTTCATACAGTCGTTTCCATTAAATAATTTGGCCCTAACCTTGACCTTCTTTTGCTCTCTAACGTTTAAATTGATCAGGAACTAGATTAATCATCATCAATTCTACAATGATAGCCCATCACCTGTGAGAACTCAGTTTCTAGATAGCTGAGTTTTATATAATTTAGCCGACCCTGAAATTACACGTAACGGACATTATCGAGTGCCCAGGCTATAGTTATATTGCCATTAATGTTTTTTTTCCTGTATGCCTGCAAATGAATGGCCGTTATGGTAATTAACATTATCGTCGTCTTATTCTTTTTAGCAACAAAGTTCCTGTTTTAAATACGCTTGATGTATATTAACATAGTAACACGAGACTTGTACCAAGTTTATAGCACTAATACGTACGTTATTAATAAAATCTATTCCCACTGCTGGGCCTACAGCTTAAGTGCTATAAATCAAAAGTATCAGGACCAAAAACTTCGTAGTAGCATTTTTTAGTATCTGACACTTAAGATAACAATGAGACCTCATTCACCAATCGTAAACAAACAGCATTTAGCCACGTGATTCTCTATATCTTCTATACAAATTATGTCATCCATAAAGGCTGTCACGTGATACGTATTTTTCATTGTTTTATCAGTATTATGACGTGGCTAAATGTGTTTATTTACGATTGGTGAATGAGGTCCATTACTACAGACCGGGGATCGGCAATCATATTAGCCCAGTGAGCCACAAACATTTCAAAAACCTTATTATGGGCATTACAAGAGTTTCATTTAAAAAATTTAAAAAACGTCATTCACAATAGATGCGGTAGGTGTGGCAGAATATGTAGGTCGCAGCTGTGGCTGCGTAGTCACGGGAAATACTGCATTCTTCATTAATCTTCGGTCTCGAAGACAAGCCTTATTATTAGTATGCTCAGTTCATGCAGACCTTGGGATAGTCTATAGTTGTGGTATATGCAGTGAAATGTTTGCACTTCCATTTTGAAGATCTTTTTACGTTTTTAAGCAATTGAATATAGTAAAATAAAAGAGAAAAAAAGAAGAAAAAGCAACATTAAGAAATGTGGTGGCAATATAATGAGGCTAAAGAAAAAAATGTAAGAAAAAACAAATGGAGGATTGGGATACACTTTGAACTAAATAAAGTCAACAATGTCAAGGTCACCATATTGAAAGATCACTGCTGGCAAGTCAACAATGTCAAGGACACCATATTGAAAGATCACTGCTGGCAAGTCAACAATGTCAAGGACACCATATTGAAAGATCACTGCTGCCAGCTAAATAATAAACACTAGTCTGTGCTACAGGCCAAAGCGTTTAGAAATTTAATTCTACAGTCCTCCATAAAAAAAATGGAAGATTTCAATGTGATATATTGTTTCGTTGTTCAGAATTACAAGCGACCTTTTAGTTTTCAGAATTAATTGGGCACAGGACAGCAATTTGTTTGTTGGCAGTACAGAATATAAACAGTATGTGTTTTCTTATATTGGTCTTACTTCCTCATCAACATATGACATGACATTGTTTAATTTGCATATTATTAATGACTTTAAAAACGTATTATTCGTCATCATTTTATACTAGGAATTTTCCAATGTTTGGTGGCCCGAAGGGCTTGACCTCTTTGGGGTTCCCTACATTTTGCGTAGTATTTAATTTTTAATGTAAAAAAAAACTCATTTGGGGACCCCCTTCAAGTGGGGGCTACGCCACTGAGGCTGAGAGAGACTTCGGCGCGTCACATATGACCGGTATGTCGCGTGTAGCCGATCCAGTTCTAGAATCTCAAGACATAATTTTCTTAAATGCCCGTATGATCCTGCAGCTGCCACATTGCTGCTTGAAACACAGGGACACGTGAACTTGGTCTATATCAGTGTTTCCAAAACTGTGTTCCGCGGAAACCTAGTGTTCCGCTAGGCCTGAATGGGTGTTCTACGAACTACTGGAATCAACTAGTAGGCCACCAGGTAAATTAATCTCTCTAAAAAAAAAAAAAGCAAAGTGTTCCTTTGAATATTCATACTGTGCGAAGTGTTCCGTTTAGGTATAAGTTTGGGAAGCACTGGTCTATACGGAAACTTATTCTTGCCGCTGATGTGATACTTTGACGAAGTAGTCTATTGGCTAACGTGCAACGATAAAACACTTTTATGTTTACAATTTCACTTGACAATAGTTATGACAGGCCATATACGTCTCTCCTTTCAAGCTAAGGAAAATTACAAAAAAAGAAACAAAAGTATTATAGGAGTTTGTGTTTTACAGAAACTCATAGGCGGCCCCCAAATGTCCACCCATGAATCTGCGTTTGACAGACAGTTAGACTGCGACCAAAGAAAAATTTAGTTTTTAATCATTTTATGTTCAAAATGAATATCAGAAGGTATGAACTGCAAACTAACAACAACCACAACCCAATCTCCGCCAATACAAAAGACTTGTACGTAATAAAAATATTGCCAACACTATTGTTTGGCCGATTAACGATATTTAAGATACTACAGGAAACGGGGATTTGTTAATATCATTATTGCATTGTTAATATTTAAATGCATTCCATGAATAGAAAGATATGATGATATGGTTCAATGTGACACTGGCCTAACTATATAATTGAATGATGAGCTAATTGATGGTTTTGTAAAGGGCCATTCTCACAAACAAGGTCTTAATGATGTGTGTGTATGGAGTGGCATGTGTAAACACTCTACTTTCACAATACGATATAATGCTTATTAATTGTTGTTTAAAATTATGTTTAACTATATTTCTACTAAATGCATTATTATTGAAAACAAAAGTAAACCTTTTATTAAAAATATAAGTAGTTTGTTTAACAGAAAAACTTCAGTTTAACTATACAAATATTTGAAAAACACACACACACACATTGCATATGTAGTTTAAAATATTAACGAATTACATTACTTTTTAATGTAGTCTTTCGTGTTAATAAGTAAAGTTCCCCCTCCAGACCTTGCACTCTATGGGGCAGATGAAGTTTCTGTGACCCATGGTTAACGAAGCCATCAACCAACGACCAACCGCCTTTTCAGTATAACGACTATTTTTTTTGAACCAGCTTGCAGACAAAAATTGGTATAATTGGTCTTAAAAATAAAATCTGTGTAAAAGTATCAGATTGTGTTGGTATATTCTCACATGTCATTTGCAAGCTTGCTGGAACTCAGCAACTAATATCAGGTAACCATTAGAGCTGGTTGGACTCACAGGCGCCCTAGAATCACAAAATTCAAAATCCCAGTCTTCACCAGGATTCGAACCCGGAACCCAAGAAGCCAAGCGCTTTACCACTCAGCCATCGCGCCTTCTTCCGTATTAATATTGAAAGTAAAATGTTTTGCTTTAAAAAAAAAAAAAAGCCGTCGTATCAGAAATTTGATCGATAAAAAATGCATCAATGGGAGATAATCTTTGTTGACAAACATTCAGATCCTGTTCAATTGCAAGTTGAAATGACTCATCTTTAGAGATATGTAATTTTTATTTTCTTTTTTTTAATATCTAACAGAATGTTGTTTGTTACAACAATGGGTCTTGATAAAATGAAAGAAATGTCTTGAAGAATAAACAACTAAATTTTTTTTTAGTGAAGCTTGCAGAATAAAATTGGTATAAATGGTCTTAAAAATAAATTCTGTGTAAAAGTATCAGATTGTGTTGGAAAATTTGGAATATTCTCATATTTCATTTGCAAGCTTGCTACAACAGCCTTATGAGCTAGTAAAAAATTCAATTTTGAGATATGCAATTATGAATAAGAACTAGAAAAGAGTTACATAAATTAGTATGTTCGTATGAAGAACAAAAAGTGAACCGTAGAATATTTACAATTTATTGCTTAACGATTGTTAACGGTACACATATTACTATAATAAATAATAAATATTACTATAATAAAAATACTATCAGTCATTAAGAAATTAGAACACACTGGCCATTAACCGGCATCCAAGTCCCTAGAACAGAGTTCCCATTCTCTCCAGGCTCTGGTTCTGTAAGGTCAATAAGCCATAAAGAGCTGAAGCTTTTCTTGACCTAATTGACTCACCTACTAGCGTCAGTGTTAAGCTCGGGACCCGGATTAAATCCACTTCCTGTTCGTAAGAACCATGGGAAGCCATTGTAAAGCAGCTAATCGCTGTGATGTCCACGTTAGGTTAGGATGCGGAGACGAATAAAAATCATTCTGAAAACTCTCATCAAGAAACATTTACCAGCTAGAGTTTTTATAATTACTTTATAGAAATATCTACCTTATTTATTTATTTTTTGGCGCATATAGCCCGCGGGATAGACAAAGGTGTTTTTTTTTTTTTTTTTTTTTTACAAACGAATGGCAGCTGTGTGGGATATACAAAGGTGCGGGGTTTACAAAATTTATTTTACTCATAAACATGGCATAACAAAAACTATGGACGTACCGTGGGCCTTTATATCTCCTCTAGTTGGCTGTGTGGTTGTGAAATGTAGATTGGAAAGTTTTATTAACAACTCATTATAAACCCCAAGAAAATAAATAGTACCGATGCGGCTGAGAATCAACTGTGACAAGTTTATGGCTTTGCACATGCGGGTTATATAAGGGTGCGGTTTGTACGATTTTATTTTTACTTATTGTGTACTTTGTGTATTCAGCATGCATGTGAGTCGTATCGTATGCTAATGCGGGTTATATGCTTAGATTTTTTTTTGTTCAAAACAGTTAAAATGGGAGAACTTAGTTTTCTTTGAAATAAACTCTAGGTCTAGACATAAATGTGAAATGGGAGAACTTAGTTTTCTTTGAAATAAACTCTAGGTCTAGACATAAATGTGAAATGGGAGAACTTGTTTTCATTGAAATAAACTCTAGGTCTAGACATAAATGGTATTTGTTTCCATTCCAAAGCGCTATCCAGTGAATATTAAAAATTCGGACGATGTCGTGGATATCTGTCCTCCATGTAATTTTAATAACACACAACGAAGCTAACAAATCAAATCATTTGTTTAAAGTTAAAAAAAATAACTTGTTCCAATTCTCATTCGGTGATGTCATGCTTCATTCTAGTGACAGAAAACTTAAGGCTAATGAGCCTCCTTTTTTGAGTTTGGGCTTCCGGTCTATGTCGATGATCAGAAGTCTGAGCCTTGACACTGTGAAATGATTGGCTGTCAGGACATCCCTTTATTACATCCGGGGCCGGAGACCCAAACGATATAGAAAGAAGATGTTAAGGCGTGGAAGATGTTAAGGCGTGGAAGATGTTAAGGCGTGGAAGATGTTAAGGCGTGGAAGATGTTAAGGCGTGGAAGATGTTAAGGCGTGGAAGATGTTAAGGCGTGGAAGATGTTAAGGCGTGGAAGATGTTAAGGCGTGGAAGATGTTAAGGCGTGTTCCAAGAGGAGCTACTCTACTTCGTGACTCTATGCTTGCACTAGCAATGGGAAGTGGAACAGTCAGAAACGTGACAGACACTCGTTTTGAAATAGACTCGAACAGAATTCATTGATGGTCATTGGAAGCAGAAATTCTTTATAAAAAAAAAAAAGATTTCTTCAATCCTACAGTTAGTGGTAAGCACTTTTTTTGCTGAAGATTTATAGGGTGTATAAATAGAACAGTAGATATGTACACGACTATAATTCATATTTGCACGTACTAACATATTTAAGTCATGAGAAATATGCATAATTTTTACAAAGCTCATACCAACTCACTCTGTCTGGTAAAAAGTTTGTACACGTTATATCTTCCACACCCAATCTAGGATCAAGCTGAAATTTCGCTCAAATATTTCTTTTACCAGACAAAACAAGAATAAAAAAAAAAATAATTAATCATTTAGTTAATAAAAATTTGGTAATTAAGTAACTTATTTAGTTCATCAATATTTGGATTTTACAATTTAAAGAGATTAAAGAACTTGTGATATTGGTTTTTTGATCTAGCATATTTATTTCTAGTTTACTTTTGACTAAGTGTAAATCTATCAAAATTTTAAATGTCTATTACCTAATTTATCGGTGATTTTGGTCAATGGGTAAAAATAGTTATCCCACTAAAAAGTCTAGTTTGGCAACTTTTAGCCCCTATTCTTCTCTACAAAGTACCGGAGCAGAGTACAAAATACTGGGTAAAATATTCAGGGTACACAGAACAGCTAAACCAATCCACCCAACAATGAAATGACCAAGAAACATTTGCTTTAGTTCCAACGTTTTCTTTTCCACAAGAAAATATGAACCACTTCTTGGACAAGACATTGATTTGGCTACTCTATCAAGTTGAGGAGATAACGCGCGTCCAATTTGCGTGCGTGAAAGCACATTTATTTCTGTGGTACACAAAGGACAAACCCAATATTGCTACAATTATTGGACGTAGTACGCGTGAGAATAACCGAAACAATATTTCCAAGAAGAGACTTTGATAGCACTGAAATATTTGATGACCCATATCCAAGTTTGTACTGCAATCTATCTCTAAGAACTTCTCTAGACTGTTTTAAGAGTTAGCATTCTTACACTGAGAGTTTTGTGTCTTGTAGATATGCTTATCTGCCTCAACATGGCGTAAGGTTGGAGAAGACGATTAGAGACGCTAATCAGAACCACCGTTGGGGTGACTGAGGACCGATTCTATTGCACTTACGGGGATGGAAGAGAGCTTTAGCAAACATGTCACTATTCACACACTCAAGGGGCAATCTTTATGGAGAGCACCCGAAGGGCTGATGTGTTACAGAGAAAGAATATACGGGACTTTCCTCGGTGTGCTCACCTATCGGGCCGCGCCTCTGGCCCGAGAGTCGTGGGTTGCGAGCCAGCGGTAATATTAAGCTTATTTACATAAAAAAATAAGAGAAAAGTAATTTACTATCTTGTGTGTATCGCACATCTCCACCATAATTCGGGCAACCATCTCAATATCGTGATCTCAAGAAGAAATCTGACCTTGGGTAGTTTGTATGTTTTACATATTTTGTATCCACCTTCAAGAAGTGAAGAATAATACTTACTAACTAAAACCTCAGAGACGACGATTGGGCCTTGGGCAGGTTTTGAACACGGAACCATCGAGACGGTAATCCCTTGTAGATACCATTTTTAAAAATCCGCAAAAATTCTTAATATTATCTCCCTTACATTTAAATATTGTTTTAACAGAGGTATACTTTTATGTGAGAAGAACAATTTATTTTAAAATCAAAACTGTTTTTGATGTTTGTTTAGTGACATACATTATAATTTAATTTTACAAAATACCTTGAGCTGATAAAAATATGTATAACAATGTAAAAACTACAAAGACATTGAGGGGATACAATTCTTGAATAATTAATTATTTTAAAGTTATTGCACCTGACTTTGACATAATATTACTGAGGCAGTATACTTGAAGATGTAATCGCCAGGAAACGCAGCAGAGAGCTAGTTCTGTTTGAGTAGTTTCAGATACGAAAAGACTATGCCAAGGAAATGAAGCATCTACTTTTCCTTTGCTTCAAGAAGTTTGCTGTTTGAAGTACTGGGTTCTACAAGTAATTCTACTGCTACTAGAGAGCGGGAAAGGGGCAGAGTGACACAGAGAGAAAGATACATACAGATAGACGAGTGAACCTGAGAACAAGATGAGCAAGGAGAAAGAAGAAGTGAGCGAGAGAGAGAGAGAGAGAGAGAGAGAGATGGAGATCTAAAAGATAAGGAGGAATAAAGCGCTATGCTTGGCTAATGGATATGAAGAGCACTTCCGTGGGTGCTAATGGATCATGGGAAATGTGTCAGGCTATTAGATCTATAACTACAAATAAATAAATATATATATATATATATATATATATATATATATATATATATATATATATATATATATATATATATACATTATACATACATATAATATATAATAGAGACAGAGACACACAGAGTGTTAGACAGAAACAAGTTAGGCAATCCAAGACTGAGTATCGGCACCAATCCTTTATAAAAAAAAAAATAAGCGCAGTGTAGGCCTATATAATATAGTAAAGGACATACAAATAATACTGTATAATAATACTAATAAGACTGCAAAAAACCACAAGTTTATATTGAGCCGAAAATAAACTACTCGGATTAAAGTTTTAGAGCTCTAAATGTTTGAATAGATTTGTCTGTACTTCTACCAGTGTTCATAAGAGTCTCTAAACATTACAAAACGAACCTTTACCATTTGTTTCTTCAAAACATTCATCCCTCTCCTATTAAGTAAGTTTAGATGTATTGTTTGTAAGTTTTACATGCTTCGGATATTTTTTCGGAATTGAACATCAGGCTTAGCTGAAACCTCATACAGGACAGCGGGGTATGACTAAGTTAATGGTTCGAACCCGGGCCAATCCAGAGCGCACACCAAGCACATTGGCAAAAACAAACCTCATTTGGGCAGCTGTTTGAGATAAACATCCATAAAAAAAGCTAAAAGATTCTAGAAATAAAAAATCACCCTTTAGGTCAGGATTTTGTGATTTTACCATCACAAAAGAAATACAAGACACCGATAGCAAAGACAAACAGACACAAAACTCTTTTGTTCTCCTGGCAATCAGATCATTAAATAGAGAGTACCTGTTCTAAACTTTTCACATGTAAATTATGAGTGAGTCTGGTGTGAATGTATATTTTGGTTTTCTATAATTATAATGTTTTGTTTGGTGTAATGCACAAATTGTATGAAAAATTTCCTTATAAATAATAAAGATTATAATTATAATTATAATATATATTATATTTTAATAATAGAAGGAAAACATTTTTCTTTAGTTTAAGAATCAGACAACTGTTTTAAAAATAGATCTGTCTAACTCTGGAAGGATGACTCACCCAGAATCCAATAGATGTATATCTAATACATGTGTTTATCACAACGTAGGGTCCAGTCTATCGACCGACGTCACTAAGACCACAAACAAATGAGAAAACAAAAGAGATTTGAACAATGCGGTAATACGATCTGCTTCTGTCTTTTTGACAGATCTATGTTGGGCCCTACTTTCAAGAATTGTACATAGAGTCGAATCATTCAGTGATCATTTAAAAAAACTAAAACAACAGATTGTTTTGGTTGAGAATCGACAGGTTTTGGCTTACAATACGTCACGATATATCCAAACACACTTCTAGTTGTATATTTAAAGTCATTATCTGAATCCATTGGTTACATGATACGCCCTACATCATTTGTTATTAATTTATTTGATTATATTTTTACAAGTCAAGCGGTTGGAGCATTCAGAACAAAGACATAATGAAATATAAATATTATAGTTGCATTGTGTGGATGTATTAAAAAGACCAGGCCAATGTACGATGTAATGACGTCATGGTAAGAGTGCTGGGAGTAGTTACACTTACAGATAAACACGTTTTTGTTGATTCTTTCGAAAAAGTAATTGATGACTAGTTTTGAAACGTATGTAAAGGTATAGAAAAATATAGAAAAGTATATAAAAATATAGAAAAGTATAGAAAATTATAGAAAAATATAGAAAAGTCTATAAAAATATAGAAAAGTATAGACAATTATAGAAAATTATAAAAAAGTATATACAAATATAGAAAAGTATAGAAAATTATAGAAAAATATAGAAAAAGTATATAAAAATATAGAAAAGTATAGACAATTATAGAAAATTATAGAAAAGTCTATAAAAATATGGAAAAGTATAAATTATAGAAAATGGACAAGAACAAGTTATGTCCCTTTACTTTCATTGTGCTTCTATTTAATGGTATTCAGTCATTTTAATAAATACTCTTTGATCGTGAACGCTAGTCCTCTCTAGACAAGCGACTGGGCTGGTTGATTTTATTCTTTGAATTATAATTACAATTCGAGTTGTAATGAAATCGTTTGGCAGGTCAATATCACTGAAACAACTCCCTCTCGCTCATTTTTACAGCGAAAATCTAACAAGGAAAAGTGGGTCTCATTGTTTGAAATCTATTCCCAATGTATACAAGAGCAACGGTTCTCATAACTGTGTTCTGCGGAACCCTAGTGTTCCGCGAAGCCTGAATAGGTGCTCCAAGAACTACTGGAGTAATTTAACTAGTTGGCCACCACTTGAAATAATCTCTCTAGAATATAGAGATAGTGTTCCGCTAAATTCTCATAATGTTCCGTTAAGGAAAAAGTTTGAGAAACACTGTTCTAGGGTGTTACAATATAATAAACATTTTTATAATTCCTTTTCAAAATTATTTAAAAATATAAAGAATTATAAATAAAATTATTTAAAGAAAAGGAAAGAAAAGAAAAATCACGGCCATATATCTCAATATTGCAGGAATATGCTCCCTTTTTAATATAATACAAAACTAATTAATTACCACTAATTGATTATCTAATTGGTGATTTTTATTAATGTATTGCCACCGGCTTAGTAACTTCAGTATAAACATATTATGCAAATAGTTCAAACGTAACAAAACAAAAGAGAAACAGATAATTAGTGTAATGATAAACGCTTTTCTATTTTTAGATGAGTAATTGCCTTGGCAAAAATTGTCACCAAAACAGTCTTAATAGGCGTAGCCAGGATTTTTTATTTTTTTTATTTTTGGGGAGGGGGTTTGTGGGGGGGGGGGGGGAGGGGCATCATTTTTTTTTTACTTCCCCATATATCTATTTGGTAGTTTTGCTTTAGTTTTTAATAGGAGGAGGGGTTAAGAAATAAATTGTACAAAATTTGTACTAGATAGACAGACGGAGCGAGATTAATATAAGCTTGGTACAACAAAGGTTGTAGTTCCAGACAGCTAGTCCAACTAAACCATTGTATGCGTGTTATTTTATTTTGTTTATATATATATATATATATATAAATAAATATATAAATAAATAAATATATATATATATATATATATATATATATATCAACTTCCAATTTAGGTGTCTATAGAGAACACAATAATATGTCAAATTTTCACCATTCGCTCACCCCCATATTCATACACTTCTTTGCAGTAGTCTTACGTGTGATTACATCAGAATCTTTTCAGCCCATACAAACACGCACACACACACACTTCATAACAATGATCTTGAACACTGAGCTCTAAACTCTAGACATTAAACAACTGTTGCAAGTGACAATGTTAAAACATGAAACAAAAACTGTCCAGACACCGTTTCAAAGATGAATTTATTATTATCTCGACTTGTCTACACCCATGCAATGGCCGTTCTATCACCTCCCATAAGTATGGTCTGCCGACAGAGACATCGTATTGACGAACGGATCAAGTTCTAATTTTCGCGGCACTGCTTCATCTCTTCAGGGTGATTGGACACGGACTGACACTTAAAAGGACCAGGGTACTCACAAGATAGCCGCTTCCTCCCACCTCGTACACATGCCGTCCAGTTCAATTGCAGGCAGCCAGACCTGAAAGTGATCAGATGGTATTCGAGAACAGGCGATTTAACACAAGGACATAGAAGTGTATGTAAGAGAAAGAGAGAGAGAAAGAGAGAGAGAAAGAGAGAGAGAGAGAGAGAGAGAATACTCTCGTACAAGTGGGCTTGTAATTAAATTGCTGTATTACGTGAAAACTGAAAAACGGATGTTGTAGTGTAGCAGTTAACGGAAACAAGGAACGGTAATTCCTACAACTGAAATAGAAAGGATTGTAAATCGAAACACAATACTGAAAACAATTGGGGGATATCGAATTTAAATATAACACAATTCTGATATTTCCTAAATTTTGACCCGTATAAGAAACTACAAGGAACTAGATCATTAAATTCATTACAATTTTTTTTTTATATTTTCCGGTTAATCGTAACAAAATATGTTGGATATTTTAATGACAGGTACGTTAGATGTAGATTTTATCAGAAATCTTATATTAAAACGATCAGTATGACTAGTTTATAGTCTAATGTATAGAATGAAGCTCAACAAATATTACGGGGTGACTAAACGAACTAAGAGACTAAAGGCAATGCATTGAAATATTAAAGGTCGCTCTTTGTTCTGGTAGAGACGACCCTAGCAGTAGGTGGGCCCGGGGAGAGTGTCATAAATCAGGGCCCCGGGCAAGTGTCATACGCTAGACAGAAGGGCGTCTTTTTGCATTACGTCATCGCATTGAAAGTGAAACTTTTCAGGTTGAATTTTTGTAACAGTTGATCAGAAAATGATCTTTAAACGTTGACCTGACATCAGACTTTCCTTCAAAAATGATTATTTCGTAAGAAACAACAGTATTCCACTTAGAACTCGGGACCAGTCTTACAACAGTATTCCACTTAGAACTCGGGACCAGTCTTACGACAGTATTCCACTTAGACCTCTGGACCAGTCTTACAACAGTATTCCACTTAGACCTCGGGACCAGTCTTACGACAGTATTCCACTTAGAACTCGGGACCAGTCTTACAACAGTATTCCACTTAGACCTCGGGACCAGTCTTACAACAGTATTCCACTTAGACCTCGGGACCAGTCTTACAACAGTATTCCACTTAGAACTCTGGACCAGTCTTACAACAGTATTCCACTTAGAACTCTGGACCAGTCTTACAACAGTATTCCACTTAGAACTCTGGACCAGTCTTACAACAGTATTCCACTTAGACCTCGGGACCAGTCTTACGACAGTATTCCACTTAGAACTCTGGACCAGTCTTACAACAGTATTCCACTTAGAACTCGGGACCAGTCTTACGACAGTATTCCACTTAGACCTCGGGACTAGTCTTACAACAGTATTCCACTTAGAACTCGGGACCAGTCTTACGACAGTATTCCACTTAGACCTCTGGACCAGTCTTACAACAGTATTCCACTTAGAACTCGGGACCAGTCTTACGACAGTATTCCACTTAGACCTCTGGACCAGTCTTACAACAGTATTCCACTTAGAACTCTGGAACAGTCTTACAACAGTATTCCACTTAGAACTCTGGACCAGTCTTACAACAGTATTCCACTTAGAACTCTGGAACAGTCTTACAACAGTATTCCACTTAGACCTCTGGAACAGTCTTACAACAGTATTCCACTTAGAACTCGGGACCAGTCTTACAACAGTATTCCACTTAGACCTCTGGACCAGTCTTACGACAGTATTCCACTTAGACCTCGGGACCAGTCTTACAACAGTATTCCACTTAGACCTCGGGAGCAGTCTTACAACAGTATTCCACTTAGACCTCGGGACCAGTCTTACGACAGTATTCCACTTAGACCTCGGGACCAGTCTTACAACAGTATTCCACTTAGACCTCTGGACCAGTCTTACAACAGTATTCCACTTAGAACTCGGGACCAGTCTTACGACAGTATTCCACTTAGACCTCTGGACCAGTCTTACGACAGTATTCCACTTAGACCTCGGGACCAGTCTTACGACAGTATTCCACTTAGACCTCGGGACCAGTCTTACAACAGTATTCCACTTAGACCTCTGGACCAGTCTTACAACAGTATTCCACTTAGAACTCGGGACCAGTCTTACGACAGTATTCCACTTAGACCTCTGGAACAGTCTTACAACAGTATTCCACTTAGAACTCGGGACCAGTCTTACGACAGTATTCCACTTAGACCTCGGGACCAGTCTTACGACAGTATTCCACTTAGACCTCTGGACCAGTCTTACGACAGTATTCCACTTAGACCTCGGGACCAGTCTTACGACAGTATTCCACTTAGACCGAAACAAGTTAGGCAATCCAAGACTGAGTATCGGCACCAATCCTTTATAAAAAAAAAATAAGCGCAGTGTAGGCCTATATAATATAGTAAAGGACATACAAATAATACTGTATAATAATACTAATAAGACTGCAAAAAACCACAAGTTTATATTGAGCCGAAAATAAACTACTCGGATTAAAGTTTTAGAGCTCTAAATGTTTGAATAGATTTGTCTGTACTTCTACCAGTGTTCATAAGAGTCTCTAAACATTACAAAACGAACCTTTACCATTTGTTTCTTCAAAACATTCATCCCTCTCCTATTAAGTAAGTTTAGATGTATTGTTTGTAAGTTTTACATGCTTCGGATATTTTTTCGGAATTGAACATCAGGCTTAGCTGAAACCTCATACAGGACAGCGGGGTATGACTAAGTTAATGGTTCGAACCCGGGCCAATCCAGAGCGCACACCAAGCACATTGGCAAAAACAAACCTCATTTGGGCAGCTGTTTGAGATAAACATCCATAAAAAAAGCTAAAAGATTCTAGAAATAAAAAATCACCCTTTAGGTCAGGATTTTGTGATTTTACCATCACAAAAGAAATACAAGACACCGATAGCAAAGACAAACAGACACAAAACTCTTTTGTTCTCCTGGCAATCAGATCATTAAATAGAGAGTACCTGTTCTAAACTTTTCACATGTAAATTATGAGTGAGTCTGGTGTGAATGTATATTTTGGTTTTCTATAATTATAATGTTTTGTTTGGTGTAATGCACAAATTGTATGAAAAATTTCCTTATAAATAATAAAGATTATAATTATAATTATAATATATATTATATTTTAATAATAGAAGGAAAACATTTTTCTTTAGTTTAAGAATCAGACAACTGTTTTAAAAATAGATCTGTCTAACTCTGGAAGGATGACTCACCCAGAATCCAATAGATGTATATCTAATACATGTGTTTATCACAACGTAGGGTCCAGTCTATCGACCGACGTCACTAAGACCACAAACAAATGAGAAAACAAAAGAGATTTGAACAATGCGGTAATACGATCTGCTTCTGTTTTCTTGACAGATCTATGTTGGGCCCTACTTTCAAGAATTGTACATAGAGTCAAATCATTCAGTGATCATTTAAAAGAAACTAAAACAACAGATTGTTTTGGTTGAGAATCGACAGGTTTCGGCTTACAATACATCACGATATATCCAAACACACTTCTAGTTGTATATTTAAAGTCATTATCTGAATCCATGAGTTACATGAGACGCCCTGTAGGTTATCATTTGATCACTACATCATTTGTCACTTTCTTTGTTATTTTTATACGCAACTTTTGTTATTAATTTATTTGATTATATTTTTACAAGTCAAGCGGTTGGAGCATTCAGAACAAAGACATAATGAAATATAGATATTATAGTTGCATTGTGTGGATGTATTAAAAAAGACCAGGCCAATGTACGATGTAATGACGTCATGGTAAGAGTGCTAGGAGTAGTTACACTTACAGATAAACACGTTTTTGTTGATTCTTTCGAAAAAGTAATTGATGACTAGTTTTGAAACGTATGTAAAAGTATAGAAAAATATAGAAAAGTATAGAAAAATATAGAAAAGTATATAAAAATATAGAAAAGTATAGAAAATTATAGAAAAATATAGAAAAGTCTATAAAAATATAGAAAAGTATAGACAATTATAGAAAATTATAAAAAAGTATATACAAATATAGAAAAGTATAGAAAATTATAGAAAAATATAGAAAAGTATATAAAAATATAGAAAAGTATAGACAATTATAGAAAATTATAGAAAAGTCTATAAAAATATGGAAAAGTAAAAATTATAGAAAATGGACAAGAACAAGTTGTGTCCCTTCACTTTCATTGTGCTTCTATTTCATGGTATTCAGTCATTTTAATAAATACTCACTGATCGTGAACGTTTGACCTCTCTAGAGAAGCGACTGGGCTGGTTGATTTTATTCTTTGAATTATAATTACAATCCGAGTTGTAATGAAATCGTTTGGCAGGTCAATATCACTGAAACAACTCTCCCTCGCTCATTTTCACAGCGAAAATCTAACAATGAAAAGTGGGTCTAATTGTTTGAAATCTATTCCCAATGTATACAAGAGCAACGGTTCTCATAACTGTGTTCTGCGGAACCCTAGTGTTCCGCGAAGCCTGAATAGGTGCTCCAAGAACTACTGGAGTAATTTAACTAGTAGGCCACCACTTGAAATAATCTCTCTAGAATATAGAGATAGTGTTCCGCTAAATTCTCATAATGTTCCGTCAAGGAAAAAAGTTTGAGAAACACTGTTCTAGGGTGTTACAATATAATAAACATTTTTAAAATTCCTTTTCAAAATTATTTAAAAATATAAAGAATTATAAATAAAATTATTTAAAGAAAAGGAAAGAAACGCAAAATCACGGCCATATATCTCAATATTGCAGGAATATGCTCCCTTTTTAATATAATACAAAACTAATTAATTACCACTAATTGATTATCTAATTGGTGATTTTTATTAATGTATTGCCACCGGCTTAGTAACTTCAGTATAAACATATTATGCAAATAGTTCAAACGTAACATAAAACAAAAGAGAAACAGATAATTAGTGTAATGATAAACGCTTTTCTATTTTTAGATGAGCACTTGCCTTGGCAAAAATTGTCACCAAAACACACTTAATAGGCGTAGCCAGGATTGTTTTTATTTTTTTTATTTTTGGGGAGGGGGTTGGTGGGGGGGGGGGCATCAATTTTTTTTTACTTCCCCATATATCTATTTGGTAGTTTTGCTTTAGTTTTTAATAGGAGGAGGGGTTAAGAAATAAATTGTACAAAATTTGTACTAGATAGACAGACGGAGCGAGATTAATATAAGCTTGGTACAACAAAGGTTGTAGTTCCAGACAGCTAGTCCAACTAAACCATTGTATGCGTGTTATTTTATTTTGTTTATATATATATATATATATATATATATATATATATATATATATATATATATATATATATATATATATATATATATATATATATATATATATATCAACTTCCAATTTAGGTGTCTATAGAGAACACAATATGTCTAATTTTCACCATTCGCTCACCCCCATATTCATACACTTCTTTGCAGTAGTTTTACGTGTGATTACATCAGAATCTTTTCAGCCCATGCACACACGCACACACACACACTTCATAACAATGATCTTGAACACTGAGCTCTAAACTCTAGACATTAAACAACTGTTGCAAGTGACAATGTAAAAACATGAAACAAAAACTGTCCAGACACCGTTTCAAAGATGAATTTATTATTATCTCGACTTGTCTACACCCCTGCAATGGCCGTTCTATCACCTCCCATAAGTATGGTCTGCCGACAGAGACATCGTATTGACGAACGGATCAAGTTCTAATTTTCGCGGCACTGCTTCATCTCTTCAGGGTGATTGGACACGGACTGACACTTAAAAGGACCAGGGTACTCACAAGATAGCCGCTTCCTCCCACCTCGTACACATGCCGTCCAGTTCAATTGCAGGCAGCCAGACCTGAAAGTGATCAGATGGTATTCGAGAACAGGCGATTTAACACAAGGACATAGAAGTGTATGTAAGAGAAAGAGAGAGAGAAAGAGAGAGAGAGAGAGAGAATACTCTCGTACAAGTGGGCTTGTAATTAAATTGCTGTATTACGTGAAAACTGAAAACGGATGTTGTAGTGAAGCAGTTAACGGAAACAAGGAACGGTAATTCCTACAACTGAAATAGAAAGGATTGTAAATCGAAACACAATACTGAAAACAATTGGGGGATATCGAATTTAAAGATAACACAATTCTGATATTTCCTAAATTTTGACCCGTATAAGAAACTACAAGGAACTAGATCATTAAATTCATTACAATTTTTTTTTTATATTTTCCGGTTAATCGTAACAAAATATGTTGGATATTTTAATGACAGGTACGTTAGATGTAGATTTTATCAGAAATCTTATGTTAAAACGATCAGTATGACTAGTTTATAGTCTAATGTATAGAATGAAGCTCAACAAATATTACGGGGTGACTAAACGAACTAAGAGACTAAAGGCAATGCATTGAAATATTAAAGGTCGCTCTTTGTTCTGGTAGAGACGACCCTAGCAGTAGGTGGGCCCGGGGAGAGTGTCATAAATCAGGGCCCCGGGCAAGTGTCATACCACTGGCGGATCCAGAACTTTGGAGTGGGGGGGGGGGCGATTTTTTTCCAAACCCTAACCTTAACGCCCAGTAAACCCTAACCCTATGCATAAACGTGCGTACAGCATATACATACATATATATATATATATATTCGATATATGAGAATAAAATAAAACTGTTTCTCAATCTACGGCAAAAAAAAAACAACAGGAAAACAAACAGTCATGTTGAAGCCTTTCTCTTGCACGCTTGGGAGTCTGGGAAATCGCTGTAAGTTTCCTCAGTGGGGTTCGGGGCGAAGCCCCGACACCCAAAAGCGCTTTCTTGCATTTTTCACTGCAGAAACGCTTTCTCCTGACATCTACAGCTTATTATTTATTAGTGGGGTTCGGTGCGAAGCCCCGACGTTTTCTTGCATTTTTCCCTGCAGAAACGCATTCTCCCGACATCTACAGCTAATTGTTTATCAGTGGGGTTCGGGGCGAAGCCCCGACGCCAAAACCGTTTTCTTGCCTTTTTCCCTGCAGAAACGCATTCTCCTGACATCTACAGCTCATTGTTTATCAGTGGGGTTCGGGGCGAAGCCCCGACGCCAAAATCGTTTCCTTGCATTTTTCACGGCTGAAACGCATTTTCCTGACTTCTACAGCTCATTACTTATTAGTGGGGTTCGGGGCGATGCCCCAACGCCAAAAGCGTTTTCTTCAATTTTTCACGACTGAAACGCAATCTCCTGACATCTACAGCTCATTATTTATTAGTGGGGTTCGGGGCGAAGCCCCGACTCCAAAAGCGTTTTCTTGCATTCTTCACTGCAGAAACGCATTCTCCTGACATCTACAGCTTATTATTCATCAGTGAGGTTCGGGGCGAAGCCTCAACGCTAAAAGCGTTTTTTGGCATTCTTCACTGCAGTAACGCATTCTCCTGACCTACAGCTCATTATTCATTCTATTATAAAGGACCTTTTGAATAATGTGGAAAAAATATTCTAATATGAATTTATAGTCCCTTAATACATTGCAAATACAACCGATTTGTTCTTTGAAAAGATAAGATACCCAACATATTTAGATTAAGGCTTTGAGGATCGCCGCAGAAAAAAAATATTCGATTAATAATATTCAATAAAATGTAATCATAAATTGTGAGTTATAGTCCTAAATTTATTTAACTAGAAATATATGAGATAGAGTAAAGGTTGAAAAAAGTCGACTAGGAAAAGATTATCTGGCTTTTGAACTCATCTCAACGTGACTGTTAAAATAGAAAAATTTCGTTTGAATTATAACTTTTCAAAAGCAAAGTCTTTCTTAAAATAGTTAAGATAAATTCATGTGAAATTACACAAACTCTGTCTGGAAAGGGGAAGGGTGGTAAAATGAAAACGATTAATCCTGCCTCCTTTTTATAATTTCTGCTAATGATTGCATTTTGCATTAAAGAATAGGGGTTGGGCGACTCGATATAAGAATTTACTTTATAGCATATATAAATTATATCAGTGACAGATTTTTTTTTTATTTTGTAATTTCTTACTATAATACAAAAAGAAAAAGTATTGATTTGTCCGATGAGGGGGGGGAGGGGAAGGTGATTGCATGTATCGCACTTCCACCTGTTTATATTGTATAGCTATTCGACTAATTTTGTTCACATACTATGATTTCTCCATAAAAGTAGGACCGCCCCCCCCCACTCAAAAGGTTTAGATGGGAAGGGCAGTAGAGGTATTCGCTCCTCCCCTTCCAATCGGCCAAAGATGAATGACATAATATAAAGACCTGTTAAAATACCAATAACAAGTTTTAATCATATAGATATTTAATTGATTCTGTTAGCAAGCTGTGATTTCTACGAATAATAGGACCGCCCCCCCCCACTCGTAAGTTTATAGTGGGGGGGGCGGATTGATGCCATCACCCCCTCCCGACCCTACCAAATCGGCCAAAATACTAGAAGGGGGGTTCGAAATAATCTAAAAATAGGTTGAAATATAAATAATTAGTATATATTATTAACATAAGTAATAAATTCGTATACAAATTGTGTGAATTCTATACTAAAATTCGTCCGCCCCCCTTCGGGGGGGGGGGGGTAGGCCGACTGGTGGGGGCGATCGCCCCTACCGCCCCCCCCTGGATCCGCCAGTGTGTCATACGCTGGACAGAAGGGCGTCTTTTTGCATTACGTCATCGCATTGAAAGTGAAACTTTTCAGGTTGAATTTTTGTAACAGTTGATCAGAAAATGATCTTTCAACGTTGACCTGACATCAGACTTTCCTTCAAAAATGATTATTTCGTAAGAAACAACAGTATTCCACTTAGACCTCGGGACCAGTCTTACAACAGTATTCCACTTAGACCTCTGGACCAGTCTTACGACAGTATTCCACTTAGACCTCGGGACCAGTCTTACGACAGTATTCCACTTAGACCTCGGGACCAGTCTTACGACAGTATTCCACTTAGACCTCGGGACCAGTCTTACGACAGTATTCCACTTAGACCTCGGGACCAGTCTTACAACAGTATTCCACTTAGACCTCAGGACCAGCCTTACGAGAGTATTCCACTTAGACCTCGGGACCAGTCTTACAACAGTATTCCACTTAGACCTCTGGACCAGTCTTACAACAGTATTCCACTTAGACCTCTGGACCAGTCTTACAACAGTATTCCACTTAGACCTCTGGACCAGTCTTACGAGAGTATTCCACTTAGAACTCAGGACCAGTCTTACAACAGTATTCCACTTAGACCTCTGGACCAGTCTTACAACAGTATTCCACTTAGACCTCTGGACCAGTCTTACGAGAGTATTCCACTTAGAACTCAGGACCAGTCTTACAACAGTATTCCACTTAGACCTCTGGACCAGTCTTACAACAGTATTCCACTTAGACCTCTGGACCAGTCTTACAACAGTATTCCACTTAGAACTCAGGACCAGTCTTACGAGAGTATTCCACTTAGACCTCGGGACCAGTCTTACAACAGTATTCCACTTAGACCTCAGGACCAGCCTTACGAGAGTATTCCACTTAGACCTCAGGACCAGCCTTACGAGAGTATTCCACTTAGACCTCGGGACCAGTCTTACAACAGTATTCCACTTAGACCTCTGGACCAGTCTTACAACAGTATTCCACTTAGAACTCAGGACCAGTCTTACGAGAGTATTCCACTTAGACCTCGGGACCAGTCTTACAACAGTATTCCACTTAGAACTCGGGACCAGTCTTACAACAGTATTCCACTTAGAACTCAGGACCAGTCTTACAACAGTATTCCACTTAGAACTCAGGACCAGCCTTACGAGAGTATTCCACTTAGACCTCGGGACCAGTCTTACAACAGTATTCCACTTAGACCTCTGGACCAGTCTTACAACAGTATTCCACTTAGACCTCTGGACCAGGCTTACAACAGTATTCCACTTAGACCTCGGGACCAGTCTTACAACAGTATTCCACTTAGAACTCAGGACCAGTCTTACAACAGTATTCCACTTAGACCTCTGGACCAGTCTTACAACAGTATTCCACTTAGAACTCGGGACCAGCCTTACGAGAGTATTCCACTTAGACCTCGGGACCAGTCTTACAACAGTATTCCACTTAGAACTCGGGACCAGTCTTACAACAGAATTCCACTTAGAACTCGGGACCAGTCTTACAACAGTATTCCACTTAGACCTCAGGACCAGTCTTACAACAGTATTCCACTTAGACCTCTGGACTAGCCTTACGAGAGTATTCCACTTAGACCTCGGGACCAGTCTTACAACAGTATTCCACTTAGACCTCGGGACCAGTCTTACAACAGTATTCCACTTAGAACTCGGGACCAGTCTTACAACAGTATTCCACTTAGACCTCTGGACCAGTCTTACAACAGTATTCCACTTAGACCTCGGGACCAGTCTTACGACAGTATTCCACTTAGAACTCGGGACCAGTCTTACAACAGTATTCCACTTAGAACTCGGGACCAGTCTTACGACAATTCCAACCACATACGAAACGACACGGCAGACATCCTGACATTGACAGTGTGTCCCGGGATTTAAAAAAAAAATCACTAATTTTCAGGAACTCTGAGTGACAGGTTTCTTTGGAACAGTTTTGACTAAACGAAGGCAATGAAAACAAATTGTCATTTTTCTCTAATTAATGAGACTGTGTGTTTAGTCTCAAATTATTTAGAGGACTTAATTAGATCAATGGATAATGTGTAATTACAGTAGATAACAGTAATAAAAATGGACGTGTTCCAACTCTAAGCCAATGTCTGCCGAGCGTTGAATACGTCCGCCAGAAGTAGGGCATGACCTTCTATCACTTTCACGTCTGGTAACTAGACTTTCCCAGTTCATGGACAGTTCAGCTTAGGTAATAGACACATCAAAGGGAAGCAATCAACAGAGAAATAATCGTTTTCCGATTTTATTTTCATTATTTAAACCTTTCCTTACAGTAAATTGTATTTTTTTTTTAGAGCAATTGCTTACCCGTACTGAGAGTCAAGAACTTTGGTAATTGTTTAGCCCTATTTACGGGTGTGCCAATAAATCTGATCTGAATTACAGATTTTAAAAAAACTCTGATTAGGATTGTTAAGACAAAGGTTTGCCAAAATACTCTTCATTTAAAATGCAAATGACGCCATTCGCAGATGTAAATAATCATAAGAAAGCTAATAAATAGGTTCAAAACCTTGCTAAAGATCTTTTTGACCTTTATGCCCGATTGGCTACCCATGACCCCTAACCCTAACTCAATGACTTAAAAATGTAATTTATGCTTATTTATGTACTTTACAATAAAATAATTAAATACGACTTCTACATTAACTGCTATACATATCCATGTAGTATATACTTATATACAAGCTAATTAAAAAAAAAAGACTGTGTCTTGGGGGAGGTAATATACAAAAGGAATATTACTGATACTCAGTAGTAAAAAAAACCACTTCAGTACCAAAGAGGGAGCTTCGGGCTCTAACATATAATTTTGTTTTTTTTAAATTCAATGATAAATGAAGCAATTTTTCTAAAATTTTAATATAATGTGTAGTCATGTTGAACGAGTTTATCTGTGAAATTTTTCCTCGTTAGGATAATGTAAAGTTGTTGAAATAACTAATGTAATTGTTTATACTATGCTGAAAATGGAAAAGAACTTGCAGCTAAACACAATCAGTTTCGCACAGAGCCGAAAAGTATGGTAAAACAGTGTCTGGACATTTAGAAATTAGAAAAGAAAAATTCACTTGTAACACTGACCATTTCCCATTTAATAATTAGTTTTGGAAAATTGCTACCAACGCTGTGAACAAACAAAATCATTTAAGAAATAATACATCTTTGAAAATCTTTGGTCATTGAGAAAACATACTATGAACTTTATGCCAGGTTAACTAATCACGTTATTTATTGGGACATTGTCATTTTATTCAGAGTGCGATTTTAGAGTTGGCATCTATTCCTGCATTCTCGCTCGTGTGATTGCTCTCAAATACGCCTCGAAAAAAGATTTGATAAGTATTAGTTCTATAAGAAACCATGATCATGATAAAATCAATAATTCAATGAATAATTCTGTGGCATTTTACCTCTCGAGAGACGAACTTTTCCCTTTGTAACTTTTTGTGTGACTAAAGAAACCAATCCTTGATAATGATAATAATAATAATAATAATCTTTATTGTCCGTAAGAAAATTCGTCTTACAATTTGTGCACTATACCAAAGAAAAAAACATTGTGAATATAACAAACAAAATGTAACATGGGTCACCTGACAGATACACAGATACATAGTTACACAGCTGTGGTCACAGGTTGGGCATACGTAACCACCAGACGCCGTTGCATTTTCCCCCTTCTTTCTACTACTGTTGTGTAAGGCATTTGCAATCTGAATAATTACGAAACTCAAATCAGCACACGTGTATTAATTTGTTGCCGTACAATTAATTACATACACACACACACACATTATATATATATATATATAAGGTAAAACAAAAAAAAAAGGGGGGGGTAAGTCTTCCTTTCGCCGGACGTCTGGTAACTCTACTCTCAACACAACAGTTGTTCATGCCTTAACTCTTTCTCTCCGTAATTATTTGTCCACGTTTCGAAGGAATTCTTAATTTTGCTCATTACTATTTCATAACCTTGTTATGATTGGGCTTCAATAGCTTTGTTGTTTGTTATCAGAAAATGTTGTATTTGGTATAGAGTTAAAAGGAACTGCATGCTCTTTTTATATAACACAAAGTCAAGTTTATAACCTTAGACATTAATTTATTTTATCGTCAATTAGGAGAGAAAGAGTTAAACTAATAAAGGTACAATGGCACCAGGATGAAGTGATCTAGATCTTCACGTCCTGGTCACTACAAACTGGGGGGGGGGGGGGGGGGGGGCTAACCAATCTTGTTGAATCTGAAAATCCCAAGTGATCAGCACGCTTCGCATGACAGAATGCACTTTGAAATGTATTTCCCATTTCCGCGGTTCTCAGAACTCGTTGTAGTTTTTGAAATATAGGCTCTGGAGATGCTCGTTCGTCGAGTTTTACTGCATCGACCAGCAATGTAGTGGCACTGTGTTACGTCGGCCATTATGTCCGTAAATTGAAATGTCTATCCAAGAGATCTCTTGTGCACCAGACAAGTGATCAGACAATGTCACATTGAAGATTCGTTTTTTGTTTCGGTCATGTATGAGTAACTTAGTTTAGTCAGAAATTGTAACCAAGGCTTCTCTAAAACTTTCATTTTCGTAAATTATTTTTTATCTAAAAAAGTGGCTCCTTTTTAATTTATCCGATGCCAAAAAAAATAATTTTAGTGGAGTTAAAAGAATGAAATTCAACGGAATAGTTTTGACAAAAGACATTCTTCAAATGAAATGATAGAGAACTCGCAAGGTTTTCAGTTGTTTTCTTTTTTTTTGCTTCTTTAATCTATGTCACTTTTACTTTTTCTTCTGGTATAATGGAAGTAGTCTGACAGTGATACATACATGTAGCACATTTGTCTTTTTGCCTGATTACAATCTAAAATATTGAGAAGCATTGTTTAACCCCCTAAGAAATGTAGATTCTTTTTGCTAAACACATATCTAATGCATGGCTTATATTTAGAGGTTTGGAGATTAGCCTAACCTTACTTGTCCTTATACAAATATTTATACCTTTTCAGTATATAACACCAAAAAAAGAATGCGTGCGAACAGATATAAACTGGTTGGTATCGTAATTGTGGTTGTCGCCTACGACACTCTTAAACTTTCTTAGAAGAATATGATAAGGTTATACAAATTTGACCTGACATTTTTAGCTAATAGTTCAATAATGATTCCATTAAAGCAACATGTCTTTACAATAGGTCGATTGGTAGTTCGCTTTTTTTTTCTCTCTTGACACTTAATTTTACTAACTGTACTAACAGATAATAGATTTGGGGTCCGGAGGGCTTGACATCTTTAAGGGCCCCTACACATTGACATTCGACATCATGACATGAGATAATGGCGTAATACTTAATGTAAATATAAATTTCGACACTTATTTGGTGGTCATCCTCAAGTGGAGGCGCTGGGGGATTTTTAAATTTGGACCCCCCTCTCCCCCATCCTACCTACGCCGCTGTGTAATTGACACGGTAAATGAGTAAGTGCTACAGAAAAAATGCTGGATATCAGATACCAGGAAAAGAACATATGAGTGTGTACTTGTACAAGTCAACACTCTGGCTGGCCAAACAATACTGTAAAGAGACGAAAGCTGATCTGGTTTGGTCATATTGTAAATGTATTACATGTTTCGGATGTTCCTTGAAAGTTAAAGATAATTTACATCCTAGTCCAAACCTCCCGCAGGACGACGGGTGATGGCAGAGTGCAGGGTATGAACGACAGTCCAGAGCGCATACCGCACGACCAGGGGGAGAGACATGACTCCCTATCAAACGTTATTCTTCAAGGTCCAGTGGAGGGAGCACAAAGAAAGGTCGTCCAAAGAAAAGCTGGCTGGACAACAGAATTGAATGGACTGGCCAGTTCCAGGATCCAAAAAGACATCCTATTAAATAAATGTGTCCGTGTGTGTGTGTCATTGCAGGGCCGGCCCTAGGCTAAGTGAATTTGGTGGCCCCAAATGAAATAGAAAAGTAAAAATAAACAGCGAAAAATTAAATGACGTAATTTATTTAAAACATAGTACACTCCAACAATACCATTGGGAGACAGGTTTCGCTATTTCTTCTCTAAAAAAAATTCTGAGTCCTGTACAATGCACCCACCAATCGTAGGCCTTAGGCGGCTACCTAGTTTGTACCTAAAGCCGGCCCTGGCCATTGCTACTTCATAATAAGAATAATGAAGAAATATTTTTCTATCATTAATAAATGTGTTAATTTCGCCCTAATAGAACATTGAAATATGTGCAAATAGCACACATCCAAGCATTTATTTTCACTACTTGCTCAAATGCAGTTGGCCAGATTTCTCTGAGCCATGATGCTATCAACCTGCTATTTGGCTGCAGTATAATGAACATTATTACACACTTGATAGCTTCTACAGACATCTGTTTAATGGCTTCATTTAAAGTGTTAGAGCCCATGGAAACAGAAACGTGAGTATCACAATTGAGACAATAACATTTAAAATAACGAAACGAATTTTTTATAAAGTTTCTTCAAATTAATGTTAAAATAAATGCTTTTAGGATTCAGGGAACTAAACAGAGCCAGGGAATGAAGAGTTCTTAAAGTGTTAGGACTCAAGAAACTAACGTAACTGGCTAGAAGCGTTTGGTTACTTTCGCAAAGATCATGTAAAATGTCACCGGTCTGAAGAAATGTCAGATCTGGAAATAGCAAGTACCAACTTAAATTGTTCAGGTCACTCCTCTCATTGACATAATGCACCATGGAAGTTCCACAGCTGCGCTGATGTGAGCGAACCAAACCGAGACAGTTTTTGACCATCTGGTCATAAAACGTCTTGACACAATGCAAAAACATTGGGTGAAAGAATTTTTTTTTTCTTTTCTTTTTTAGTAATGCTTGCTATTTCAAACTCAGTACAAGGCTTATCCATGGCATAAAGCACATATTCCCTCAATTGGTTTTTATGTTAATTAATAATATTTTAGCATTTTGACCTACATTAAAAAGTATGATTAGAAATACAAGAAGTTTTTTTTTAGCCAGGTTCTATAAATCTGTTAAGTGTTGACATGAGGGCTTGTGAGAAGGGTTTATAAGAAACGTCACCAATAATCTTCACTTAACGTTAAATCTCTATGGCAAAGAACAAAGCAGCAGCCCATTGAAGTAGATATCTTTCAGAGACGCGCTGGAGATGGATAGGTCACACCCTTCCCAAGCCGGCATCCAACATTACAAGGCCAGCCGCCCAGGCCTAACCTGGAACAACCAAGGGAAGAGGAAGAGGGACGGCCCAGGAATACTTGGATACGCGATTTGGAAGCAGATGCCAAGCAGATGGTCAAGACGTGAGGACAGTTAGAGACTCGCTCAGAACCGAGACTCCTGGAGCAAGCTGATTAGTAGCCTATGCCCTAGACACGACCACAGTCAGAGATGAATGTTAAACTTTAACATTAAAATTTGCTACTGTCCATTCAGAGGGGAAACCATGCCGTCTCTTTTATGCCAATTGAATTTTTTTTAAAATGAGTGACTCTATAAAACCTAATTGCTTAGACACCCAAAAGTTTGTAAATCTATTCATTTCTCTCACTTTACAACTGACTACTAAGTGGTACTGAATTCTTGTCATTCTGGCTGTTGATTTGTATTTGCTATTATGATATTATTATTATGTTATAAACTGTTTACGTTACAAAAAGTATATAACATTTTTAATTCTTGATGTAATTTGAGTCGAGTTTGTAATACTTCAAATTATTAGTAATGAGACTCTAGTTTCAATTTCATTTCAAAAGCACCATTTAATTAAGATTATAAAGAACATGTCATTCGTTCACTGAAGATTTGATCTTTAGTCACGTGATTTATATTGTCATTCCTATGAGAGCGTTTATGTAAATAACGGGGGTCAAGGTAATGAAAACTTCTATTTCCAACAAGGAATCAAATACGTTGTGAGTAAATGAGGTAAAAAAGGGGGGGGGGATCGAACCCGGGAACATCGAGACAATAGACTAGGGGGATATAAGTGCAAATATATCTTTGCGTTAGTGTGTGTGTGTGACTATTTGTGTGTGTGTGTGTCTCTCTCTCTTTATAATATATATATATAATTGTAAAATTTCCCCAACGAAAAAAAAAAATAAAACATCCTCAGATTTATTGTTTATTTTGGCCAGTTCAGTCGTTATATATATCTATATATATCTCAAGAGTTATAGAAGCGTAATAAAAAAAAAGAAGGATTACTTTGTCCCTTCGGCTTTAACCTCTAATGCTGTCCAGCTTCCACCCTGCTCGTGAGAGAAGTATTTAAAGAAGCCCGGCTTCCGACTCAAGGGCGCTGTCTTATTCATTATCAAGACATTGGCCTTGTGGCTGGCCATCTGGAAGAATCAATGTTTACATATGGCCGGTGCTGACCAGATGAACGTCTTCACGATATTTATCTAGAGAATATCTTCAACTTAAAAAATTGGTAAGCGCCGGTCCTTGGTGAAATTAAAGGCAGGAGATGTATTGACATTTAGGATCAAAGTTTCTGATTTTTCTTTTTAGTTAAACAGTTTAAAACTCTGATATTTTCAGATTTAGAAAATTCTTATAGATTAAAATACCAAACACTATACATTGACAAATTATTTGCTCCATTATATTTTGTATAATTTTTAGTACCTGTTTATTTAGAGCATATGAAGTATCGAATCACCTTATCTTTTAGAGCAATTATATAATTAATCTGTTAATTGAAAGCCAGTCTATAACATAATATTCGTAGCTATCAATCAATCAATCAATCAATCAATCTATCTATCTGTCTGTTAAGATCTCAATTAATCGATCAAGCAATCAATCAATCTATTTATGTATGTATGTATTTATGTATGTTTGTATGTATGTATATATGTATCTATCTATCTATCTATCTATCTATCTCTATCTATCTATCTATCTATCTATCTATCTATCTATCTATCTATCTATCTATCTATCTATCTATCTATCTATCTATTTATCTATCTATCTATCTATCTATCTATCTATCTATCTATCTATCTATCTATCTATCTATCTATCTATCTATTTATTTATTTCTTATTTATATAAAAGTAAGCATCTTTGATTAAACATTTTTTTTAATGTAAAACATTTTATGAAAGAAATCTCATGGAAAGAGACATTTAATTTTGTTTATTCCTTTTGGTTATAAAACACAAATCTGAAGTTCTCGTGGACTGTACAATGTCATCTATCGCAACATCCATCTGCCATCCCTTCCCATTCAAACAATGTGTTCACCCTTGTCCAAATATCACTTTCTCTTTCATTTCATAAACATGGTCTTTCGTAAGCACCCACATGACACTAGACTAAACTTCGGATGTCATTCATTGTCCGGACTTAATTCTTGGTAAAGACTTATCCATTGTCAAGACTTATCCATTATAAAGTCATCCATTATCAAAGTTCAGCCTTTACAACAGTTTCTTATTGCTTCTTTATCTAACGCACGTATCGCCTCTGCCAAAGTTTTACATCTACTGCGCATGCCTGAAATTAGGGGGATCGCATTTCATTTTATTCTTAAAAAAAAAAAAAAACAGACATTTTTTTATTTCCTCATTTTCTCTAGCTTTCACATCTTTTTAACCTTAAGATTTCATTCATTGAAGATACATTTCTCTACCGTCTATCAGAATAAACGACAGGCAGTGGAAAATTGATGGATGCGTTAAAAAGTTCCATAATTTTTTTTATTAAGTTGGCTCATGCAGTTTATTATATCATTACAAATGAAATTGTCGCAAAAAAATCATTTTTGGAAATGCCCATGCAATGAATAGAACTATGTTGGTTCGACCATAAAGATAAAAATGGTGATTTCTGTTCTGTAATTTTGTTAAATGATTCGAACTTATTTTAAATAAATCAATCTTTGATTTCGTATAATTATAAATCTATTAATAGAAGTTTAATGCCTACATCTTGAAATGGAATTATATTTCCGATAAGACAGTATTTAACAAGGTTACAAAAGACAGTTTGTGTGGATACACAAACTCAAAATCGGCCCCCGAAGTGGTCAATCCAGGCAGGCTTCAATATTTTCAGAAAGAACATCCGAATGAAATTATATCAAAGACAAATGAGAGATAAGAATGGAGAAAGAAGGTTAACAGATCTTGTGTAGTGCCCCAACGGTCCCGCAGATCAAAGGATAGTTGAAAGTGAATGTAAAGTTAGATGTGAACCTGGCCAAACTAGTTCCCCTTTTAGACCTTGTGGTCTATAGGGCAAATGATGTAAAGTTCATCTGTTTTTTGTGGCCTACGGTTAACGATGGTGTCATGTAGCCAGCACAACGACCAACCGCCTTTACTTTTCCCCAACTAATGTCAGGTGCCCATTAGAGCTGAGTGGACTCAGAGGCGCCCAAAGATTCCAAAGTTGAAAATCCCAGTCTTCACCAGGATTCGAACCCGGGAGCCCCGGTTCGGAAGCCAAACACTTTACCGCTCAGCCACCGCGCCTCCCATGGCCTAACTGATGTCTTATAATTGATCTAATTGTTTTGAGAAGACTCAATCTCTTATTAAAAAAAAATAGAAAAAATTCCGCATTATAACAAAAGTTCAGGAAAATGAAGTTTACAATATTACTATTCGTGTTAAATTAGGTCTAACTTATAATGCATACTAATTAGCTTTTTCTCTTTAAAAACTGCTTGCATAACTGATTTTAAAAATTAGATTTTTCGCTTTCAGAAAAAAAAGTAACCGTTGCATCAGAACTTTGAATGGTCTAAAATATTGTGATGTCGGATTTTCAATATCTTTTCTAGTTTACGAGATCTTAACGGGACGGACGGACAGACGGACAGACATTTCGCACAAAACTAATACCTTCTTTTCCCCTTTCGGGGGCCGCTAAAAAATTATCTAAATGATTAATTTGTTACATTAAAACAATCCCAATGATACGAACAGACCCACACAAACGCAGAGGTAGATTGAATTTGAATTGTAATATTTGAACAAATTTTCTTTCCAATTTCTCTTTCTCTTTCACAAAGTGCGAAATCCGGCATTCTATACATTGCCCGAAACGTCCAGTCAAATTGAGTTATATATATATGTAACGTAGGGCACGTATCCTGTTTGGGGGACGAACGTATGCCAAAGGCAGTCTTTTTTGGTGAGCTAAAAGGTGGTCGACGTAACAGAGGCACCCCACGTAAACGCTTTAAAGACCAGCTTAGGCGTCAACTTTCCTTGGCTGACATAGAAGAGAGCATTTGGTTGCATGCGGCCTCAGAACGAGACAGCTGGAGGTCACTCACGAAGGCCGCGGGATACACATTTGAGACCAAAAGAAAATCCGATGTCGAGGACAAACGCAGACGGCAAAAAGAAAATCTAAATCGACCACCTGCGGACAATGGTTATGCTTGCCCTGGGTGTGGCAAAATATATAGGTCAGAACTGGGGCTGCGCAGCCACGGAAAATACTGTACTCCTTACTAATCTTCGGACTCGAAGACAATCTTTATTATTATTAATATATATATATATATATATATATATATATATATATATATATATATATATATATATATATATATATATATATATATATATATATATGAGTCATACTGAGAAAATGTTTATATAAACACGATTCTCCTCCCAAAAAACAAAACAAAAAAATTCTCAGTCTAATTTTCTCGTTTAAGGCCAATCGTTTGTCTTGAAATAAATCCAAACTTTTTTTATCCGGGTCTACGTCAATTTTTAATACACCCTTTTAAAGACATTTATTTGTTTCGGTCAAGGTCAAAAACTAGCATTAGAAAAATCTCACTCGCAAGCGCTCTGACTGATATCATGACTGATATCATGTCTACAGTCAAAAGTCAACCGTATTTTTGTACCTAAATATAAGGTGGTCCAGCCTCTCACATTTTTGTAGCTAAATATAAGGTGATCCAGCCTCTCACATTTTTGTACCTAAATATAAGGTGGTCCAGCCTCTCACATTTTTGTACCTAAATATAAGGTGGTCCAGCCTCTCACATTTTTGTACCTAAATATAAGGTGGTCCAGCCTCTCACATTTTTTGAACTGGTTTTTCTTTTTCTGGCTACATCTTGGCGAGCTTTCTTGCCGCATCACGTTTTGTTCTGACCAGCACAGCTTCCATCTTGTCAAAACGTAGAACCTGTCATGTGATCTCATCATCTGTTATCTTCCCTTGATATCGCTTACATGCCCACTTTCGTCATGTTGGGTTGATCATGTTCTCTAACTGCACGCGCGAACTGTGAACATCGCCAGAAATAAGATTCTTGTTCATTCGAGGGGACTGAAAAAAACAAACAAATACAATTCTTAGTTTGGTGATTCTGGAGGCTAGCTGGAGGTTAGCTGGAGGCTAGCCGGAGGTTAGCCGGAGATTAGCCGGAGGCTAGCTGGAGGTTAGCTGGAGTGGAGGCTAACTGGAGGTTAGCTGGAGGCTAGCTGGATGTTAGCTGGAGGCTAGCTGGATGTTAGCTGGAGGCTACTTGGAGGTTAGCTGGAGGTTAGCTGGAGGCTAGCTGGTGGCTAGTTGGAGGTTAGCTGGGGGGTAGCTGGAGGTTAGCTGTTTTCCAAAGACTGTAACAAGTGAGTAGTGAGATTAAAAATGAAATCTTCATATATGCACTCAGAAACACATTTCTATTCACAAGCACTCCACCGTTGCAATATAATTCAATTGCTGCTCTTCAGGGGTTTTTCTTCCGAATGCTTTCATCAACTCACTCTGTCTGACTGTCTGTCTGGTAAAAACTTTGTACACGTGATTTCTCCCACACCCAATCTCGAATCAAGCTGAAATTTTGCTCAATTATTTCTTTTACCTGACAACACAAGAATCAAATAAAAAAATTACCAGTTAATTAACTATTGTTAATAAATTATTTTGTTTCGTATCTCGAATAAAAAAAAAGAAATTGCAAAAGTTGTTGCTTAGATAATTTTAAAGTGTTTAAATAAAATAATCTTGCTGAAGTGAAGAGAAAGAGAAACAGCAGGTTTCCCCTCAAGCTAGCTAACTAAAGGGTACGAACCCGGGACCATCAAGACGACCGAACGACAGTTCAGCGCGCATACCACACGACCAGGCAGCAATCAAGTTTCAAGTCTTATTTTCACTACCACACACTTTATACTACTCTAAAAGACATTCTGAAAATATCAAAATCTTTTTCAATAGCACAGAATTTTTAAATTCTAAATTCTTTTTTTTTTTTTTTCACAATTCGCCATGAAGTTATCAAGTTATCTTCATAATACTTAAGTTCGTCTTCCTTCACAAGTTTTAACTGATTTGTAAATACAAGTTGTTGTTTGAAACCATTAATGTGCCCACCCTCCAGATATCGATAAAATTAATGTTCACTTATATAATTATATTTAATTTATTTATGTGACAGAGTGGACTTGTGAATATGCAAAGTCAGAGCGCGGTGCATAATTTTAAAATATTTCACGTTCTGCAGACCAATTAGAAAAAAGAAATTTTACATTTTGTTAGTTCCCAAACTCGTTCTAAATAGCACCGTGCGACCTGCATTTAGCCATTTGTCTTTCGTATAGTAAAGTATATAGGAGAGGAGTGTTCAGATTGCATATAATTAAGGAACTCATGCAATAGTCAAGTCAGTTTTACAAACGATGTCTTGATGCTAGTGCAGTGCAGGAAAATATTATTCTCGGAGTGGTTTACCCAAACTTAATGAAAAACGTCTTGCCATTTTGTTGCTTAATTCAAGGAACACATGCAGGCAAACTATTCAGTAACAGAACAGTTTTCTTTTAAATAATACCAATATTTTATCTTGTATTCAAAATCTGTATCCCTTTTGTATAGTGAAAACAAAACATGTGGCGGGCCGGATGAAACTTCTCGGCGGGCCCGATTCGGCCCGCGTGCCATAGTTTTCCCATCACAGAATTTTTTTTTTTTTAGTTTGTCTAAATAAAGTAACAAACCAAATCAATAATTTCCGGTATTCCCAAAGAGTTGGCGAGGTCATGAACTTTTACTTTTAGCTCCTTAACACTTTTTTTCTTCCTGACTTAAACTTTCTTTCCATTTTCTTCGTCTGTTCCTTTATCTGACACAGTGACAGCAGACGCCTCAGACACAGTGACAGCAGACGCCTCAGACTAAATTCCCCGCGCGTTGAATCAACTCCCCTGGACTAAATTTTGTTACGTAACTTTTTTGTTTGACCCAGAGTCTGTCCCAGCCAGCGTGTTTAACTAACATCCTTTCTCTATCACAGCACATTTTCTGAACTGATAAATGAGATTTACTTACATCCGCTGACCAGGAGCGCCTTACTGTGTCAGTGACTATAAGACAGAAGATCCCCACAGGTCAGTAAAGTGTTCTAGTATTTGAAAGTCCATTATTGTTTCAAAGCTTCATTTAATTATTACGTAACCACATTGTGTTAGATGGTCTCTGCAAGTTAGGGTTAGGGTTAGATGGTCTCTGCAAGTTAATCCTGGGATTTAGACTAGCTGGCGGTAGTCCATTTTACAACAGAACAAAAAGTATGTTTAGTTACCATAAGAATGTCATAGAATTCAGAAACTAAAACTAAGTCTAGAACTGGTTAAAACTAAGTCTAGAACTGGTTCAAACTAAGTCTAGAACTGGTTCAAACTAAGTCTAGAACTGGTTAAAACTAAGTCTATAACTGGTTCAAACTAAGTCTAGAATTGGTTAAAACTAAGTCTAGAACTGGTTAAAACTAAGAATAGAACTGGTTTACTGAACCTTCTTGGAAATGTTTTGTGATTACCAGGATTCTTTTAAAAAAAAACAACAGCTTAAACAAATCGTAACATTTTTCACATCAAAATCTCAATATTTTTGTCTTTAAAATATCAAAATTTTGGTCTTTCAAATCTGAACATTGCATCTTTCAATGCTCAACATTGCAACCTTCAAAATCTCAAAAGTTTATTTTTTCAATTACTTCTTAATCAACTGAACAAAAAATGAATTTATAAAAAATGAGATTGTCCGAGACCCGGATAAAACTTTTCTTATACGACTTTGAAAGAGCACAAAATTGTTGAATTTTAACTTCATATTTTTGTAAATATTTCTATAACTACTATCCCAATAGATGATGTAGTTATATTTTCACAGTTATAAAACACAGGGGAATAAGGGAAAGAGGAGGTTACCTTTCTTCATACTTAATATTTTATGCTGAATATATACCAAGAAGTTTAGAAGTAAGAAAAACATTTGACCGAAATTTCCATATTTGAAGAGCAGACGGTCTCAGATTCTCCCCCCCCCCCACACACACACATTTGCATAGCCTGTCTCATAAACCAGCATGTTGTACTGAAGGTATCTGTTTCCTTAAGAAAAAAAAGATAATACCAAGACATCCCTCCAGGCTAGGATGGACTCGAGTATCACCACTCGGATACTGTAATAATCTATTCACCAGGATTCTCTACTGGACTTTTCCAATCCTGAGCACACAAATTTGACGGCCATCACTCACGGGCCATCTCTTCCAACAGGCTTTATCGCCTTTCCATCCCCCTGATAACCCCCCCCTCCCTGCACCACCACAATTTCTATTCACATACTAAAGACTGCCCAGCAGTGGTTCTCAAGTTTTAGGGAACACAACGTACAAGTGACTATGTTTGTTTGTACTTGGAAGTTAGCGAAATGACATCAGCAGTTGATACAGTTTCAATCGTCTGAGATACTAGATCTATTATTTTAATTATGGATTATCAAAAAATGAATTGATAAAAACTTTGAGAATATATAGGACGAAGTCCAATGCTAAGGAAGAAAATAAAAGGTAATATATTGAACCGTCTACAGTGAGCTGAGTCTTTGGTGGCTGCTTTAAGTCTGGGAGCTGATACACAGAGGTCTGTAACTTAGGATCCATAGATAGGTCTCCTTTGACAGGGATTTCTGACAGGGACGGACTGGGTGTCGAAATCGGCTCGGGTATTTCTATACAATGCGGCCCATAAATTGTATGTCATATGATGGGCATCTAATCATGTCCTTAATGGCATTCTGCATATCACAGTAATGTGTCGAATGTAATTTCTCAGCTATCGGAATACTTTTGAAACTAATACGAACTATTGCTAAATGAATAAAGTATAACACTTGGAATAGTTAATCAATTATCACAATAAACTTTCTACTACCATATATATTAACATATACATGTCTTTGACATTCATATTTAAGGCATTTAAAGCTGGTTCAGTTTGACACGATTCGCTGTCA
This sequence comes from Biomphalaria glabrata, assembly GCF_947242115.1. Classification (NCBI taxonomy): domain Eukaryota; kingdom Metazoa; phylum Mollusca; class Gastropoda; family Planorbidae; genus Biomphalaria; species Biomphalaria glabrata. The sequence goes on from NC_074711.1 coordinate 77,096,849, forward strand.
AAATCATCTCTAATAAAGGTTAAAAAGTAATAAAATTACAAAGAAAAGCGACATGATCGACATCAAATAATGAACTTGCCCTTGTCTTGATTTCTGTTAAGGATAGCTTCTAATTGAGAAGAGTGAAGACATTTTGTTACGCTAACCGCAGCAGCATCCTTGAGCCAGATGATGATAAAAATATTTAAAAAAAAAGATAAAAGAAGTAAGCACAATATAGTGCAATTTTTAGGTATTTATTTATTAGATAATAAGAATGAGAAACATGACATCCTTTCCAATAGTTTTCTTTCTTTGAAGGAATGACCTTTCGGTTTTTTATATTCGTAGTACAACTACATAGAGAACTCTATAAACTTTTTAATAAGAAAATTTTGCATTTTATTTGATTAGGAATATTTTTTGTCCAAATTCGGTCAAATCACATAATTTTACTAAAATGTTTGTTAAATTCATAATTATCAAAATTTCATAAGATAATATTTTTTTTTGATATTCATTGTAATAAAATTTACATTTTAGGAATGAAGTACATTTTTATTGTAAACCTATATTACCCCAAATTGTATATTTATATAAATAGAAACTATATCATACATACGTCTCTGCTGCATGCTGTTTATACGTAAAAAAAAATAATAATAAAAAAATATTACAAAATATTACAAAATGTGAATCATTTGCTCTTTACGTCAGTTCGGAAGGCAAGTTGTAAATTATATTTTGAATTTCGGGATTTTCTTTATCGCCCCTCAGTATACCCAACGGGTACCCGACCTTATTTAAAGTAAGCAAAGGAGGTTGGTCGTTGTGCTGTTTGTTAACCATTGGGCAAAGAAACAGGAGACCCTCACATTATCTGCCCTATAGATCGCAAGATCTGAAAAGGGAAATTTAACCTTACTCACAAGGTCAAATACTGTCTAGCTTGACTGTCCTCATCTTAGAGAAGGCTACACACACAACAGAACATCAAGTCCACCTTTTTGACGGTAATTTAATATCCTTAGGCTCAGTAAAACTTATGCTGTCAAGATTATTTCATATTTTAGCAAACCCTCTATATACTTCGACACAGGTCTTTATCCTTGTCGTCTTATGGCGTTGAGCCTGTTCATTCATAAATGCTTTAATCCTAACGTGGGTGAATCTCTAGTGCTTGCGAGAAAACATTCTGAATTTTACTACATTTTTAGCACAGGATTCTACCAATAGTTGCTTTTTATCTGACTTATTTTCTGCTCCTTCTTTTTCGATTCTTTTGCTTTTGATTTCAATTAGCCTAACACATTTCTACATGATTTCAATTAGCCTAACACATTTCTACATGATTTCAATTAGCCTAACACATTTCTACATGATTTCAATTAGCCTAACCATGGAACTATACTAACACATTTCTACATGATTTCAATTAGCCTAACACATTTCTACATGATTTCAATTAGCCTAACACATTTCTACATGATTTCAATTAGCCTAACCATGGAACTATACTAACACATTTCTACATGATTTCAATTAGCCTAACCATGGAACTATACTAACACATTTCTACATGATTTCAATTAGCCTAACACATTTCTACATGATTTCAATTAGCCTAACACATTTCTACATGATTTCAATTAGCCTAACCATGGAACTATACTAACACATTTCTACATGATTTCAATTAGCCTAACACATTTCTACACTGTTCAAAATAATAATTATGAGTTAAGAAGGACTTTTAAGTGGGCCAACTCGAGATCATGCAACAACTTCACCAAACCAACGGATTCTTTTAATAATACACGGAAGTGACGCGAATATTTTGTTGATTGAAATGAATCTTTTCAATCTCAATCCACAATAAATATAAATCCAAGCGATGAAATAAAAGAGCGAAAATAAAACCATATAAAGTGTACTAGTATTAATACATAAACGGATATAAGGTAGCTTGACTGACAGACATCGACATTACAAAACTGATAATAAGGTAGCTTGACTGACAGACATCGACATTACAAAACTGATAATAAGGTAGCTTAACTGGCAGTCACTGACAGTATAAACTGATAAAAAGGTAGCTTGACTGGCAGACACTGACAGTATGAACTGATAAAAAGGTAGCTTGACTGGCAGACACTGACAGTATGAACTGATAAAAAGGTAGCTTGACTGGCAGACACTGACAGTATGAACTGATAAAAAGGTAGCTTGACTGGCAGACACTGACAGTATGAACTGATAAAAAGGTAGCTTGACTGGCAGACACTGACAGTATGAACTGATAAAAAGGTAGCTTGACTGGCAGACACTGACAGTATGAACTGATAAAAAGGTAGCTTGACTGGCAGACACTGACAGAATGAACTAATAAAACGGTAGCTCGAATGATAGACACTGACAGTATGAACTGATCATCAATACTCAATATGAACCAACAATGGACAATGAACACTGTTAGGCTTGTGTGCGATTTCCTTATGTAATTTTTCAACAGCAAAGCTAGCTCTTAGCTTGTTCACATAACTTCAACTTTTATTAAGGTCAGTACATTTGTATATATACTACACTGCTTCTTTCTCTCTCTTTCTCTTTCTCTCTCTTCTCTCTCTCTCTCAGAATTTCTAGCTGTAGCTAACCAAGATACAAGACTTTAATAGATATCTTTTAAGTCCACTAGTTCATTAGCATATTATTGACTTAACGAAAGGCACGCTCACCAAAACATTGTTGCTATTCTCGCTAACAGCAACATTCGCTGGACCGCCCTTACCACTGCAGTATAGAAAGGCACGCACGAAAATAAACATCCATTAACTACCTGTACTTATTGACATGCTTTTCCAAGGACTTCACATACCCCAATATATCGTTTTCTCTAAAGAACTTTCTAGAAATGAAATAATTCTTGACCCTTTCTTTGTATTATAGTGAAAAGTTCTTCACTGCTGCTCATGGTCTCAACTTGAATCTTGCTGGACATGTAGAAAATAAACTTTCGTTTACAGAACTCAACGAACGTACATTAGGGCGTAGCAACTGTAATCCTTAATACATAACAAGCAATAGAAAAAAATATACTTTAAAAAACAAAAAGCTAATCTAAGGGAAAGAACCGCTAATTATTGTCATGTATCTAAAAATTGCTTGGTTTAGCTCCCTTCCTGCTATATAAAACAAAATTAGATAAATTAGAGAAAACATTTTCAAACTTTTTACCGGTCAGACAGACAAAGAGACAGACAAACAGAATGAGTGATATAATCTTAGTAAAAAAGGTCTGTGATCTTAGAAAATGACAAAGTTATATGATCTTAAAAACAATGGCATAGGTCTTTATCTTAGAAACAGACAAAGGTCATTGATCATGGTTTTAAAAATGTTTTATTAACAATCAATTGTAATTATTTAGAGAATCAAAAGTGGTAAAAACCAAACACTAAAAGTTTTATAATTAATAGGTATCAAAATCGATCTCGCTTTATTGTTGACCTATAGGAATAGATAAGATCCAAAACATTCATAACCATTTCAATTCATTTACAATAAATGTTGTCGGCTCTATGACAAGTTAGAAGCTCTCAAGCTCACGTATTTCTTTCGACCTAGAAATATAAACTTAAATCTTATAAGCGTACGTAACAAATTAATGACTGGAGTTGTATGTAGGTTTGAAAGAGATGTAGCCACTTTGAGATCTTGAAGAAGCTCACTTTGTGTAAGACCTCCTCTCTACTTTGAGAATCTCTGATGCCGAAGAAGCTCACTTTGTGTAAGACCTTCCCTCTACTTTGAGAATCTCTGATCCCGAAGAAGCTCACTTTTTGTAAGACCTCGTCTCTACTTTGAGAATCTCTGATCCACGAAGAAGCTCACTTTGTGTAGGACTTCCTCTCTACTTTGAGAATCTCTGATCCCGAAGAAGCTCACTTTGTGTAAGACCTCCTTTCTACTTTGAGAATCTCTGATCCCGAAGAAGCTCATTTTGTGTATGACCTCCTCTCTACTTTGAGAATCTCCGATCTTAAAGACCCTCACTTTTTGTAAGACCTCCTTTCTACTTTGAGAATCTCTGATCCCGAAGAAGCTCACTTTGTGTAAGACCTCCTCTCTACTTTGAGAATCTCTGATCCCGAAGAAGCTCACTTTGTGTAAGACCTCCTCTCTACTTTGAGAATCTCTGATCCCGAAGAAGCTCACTTTGTGTAAGACCTTCTCTATACTTTGAGAATCTCTGACCCCGAAGAAGCTCACTTTGTATAAGACCTCCTCTCTACTTTGAGAATCTCTGATCCCGAAGAAATTCACTTTGTGTATGACCTCCTCTCTACTTTGAGAATCTCTGATCCCGAAGAAGCTCACTTTGTGTAAGACCTCCTCTCTACTTTGAGAATCTCTGATCCCGAAGAAGCTCACTTTGTGTAAGACCTCCTCTCTACTTTGAGAATCTCTGATCCCGAAGAAGCTCACTTTGTGTAAGTCCTCCTCTCTCTGATACTTGTGAACACGTTTCCTCTTCATTTCCTCTCCAAGCACTTGGCAAATAAGGAATTCAGAGATTACAGGGGCGGATCTGGGATAATACAAAAAGACCAAAAAAAAAAAAAAAGAAGTGAAGGTTAAACCAGATGACAGACACCCGACTGCTGTGTCAGGAAGTGACATCTACTTCTCCACACGAGCGAGCTAATGCTGAGAACACACACACACACTTACAAACACACACACACACATGTGGTTTTACCTCCACAAGTAATTTAGCAGAATGAAGAGAAAAAGAATGAAAAGGGCGACATCAAGTCACTTGATTGAAGCTATCAGCTCATCAGCTCATTAGACAATGTGATGGAAGTGTGAAAAGGTCGCGCGCAAAGTGAAATATCTGCCACGTGCTGTTATTTAGTAACTTAGCAGACGATGAGAACACAGAACACAGTACGCGCCCTTTGACAAGATATTTCATTTGCTTTCATTTTAAATTAATTAATAAGTACATTAAGTGTAATATCGCCAGCCTCCCAAATTTTTGTGGAGAAGAAAGAAACAGAAGAAAGAAACAGAAGAAAGAAATGGATTACGTGTACATTTCATGTCATTTTAGTTTCTTGTAACCTACTGACTTTGAGCCATGGTGAAACATGTTACATTTTTGAAATGCGAAAGCACCCCCCCCCCCACACACAATTTAATGGCGAGGTCCTGAGAAGCTACGAGACTTTTGGGCTTTTAGTTCATTGTGCGTAGTACAAAAAAACAAAAAAACAAAACAAATAAAAACACCACAAAACAATAACTATTTCTGGCAATGAGCTAGGATAAGAACATTAGTAGCGACCCCTTTACATGAATGATCCCATTACAGGCAGTGATCCCATTACAGGAATGATCCCATTACAGGGAGTGATCCCATTACATGAGTGATCCCATTACAGGGAGTGATCCAATTACATGGAGTGATCCCATTACATGAGTGATCCCATTACATGAGTGATCCCATTACAATGATTACATGGAGTGATCCCATTACATGAGTGATCCCATTACATGAGTGATCCCATTACAGGGAGTGATCCCATTACATGGGGAGTGATCCCATTACAGGGAGTGATCCCATTACGTGGAGTGATCCCATTACAATGATTACATGGAGTGATCCCATTACATTAGTGATCCCATTACAATGATTACATGGAGTGATCCCATTACATTAGTGATCCCATTACATGAGTGATCCCATTACATGAAGTGATACCATTACATGGGTGATCCCATAACATGGAGTGATCCCATTACATGGAGTGAAGATAAAAGTTATGAGAATAACATTGATGACATTGTGTCAAATCTACATTGAAGTAACATCTTTACAAGACAGAACAGTTCAATGCTCCAGGTACATTAAATAAGCGATCTCATGTTTTTATTTCAGCTTCTCAATCTACACTTATAAAAAAAGTGTGCAAATATTGGAGGTACACATTTGGATGTATAGGCTGAAATAAATCTTTAATGTCATCTTGAAGAGAAAAACTATTCGGACCATAAGGTCTATTGATCTGGCTATAAATGTGTCAATGCATAACGTTATTCACCCAGACATTCCAGAGTTACCTTACAAATAAAAGCAAGATTTGAACTGTAAGAAAGACGCGCCAAAAATTAATGTTGATTGGAAAGATGTTAAACTAGTGTGGCTGAATGCAAGCTTGTCAGAGAGCTGACTTCTTAGAGCCACTTACGTGTTTTAATGATTCCACAAAATATTACAAAGACGTAATGATGGAATCTCATTGTTGATTGGGAGAACATTCTATTGACATCCGAGGAAAATATCCTTGCTGTGTCCCTGGCTATTGTAGAATACTATAATGATATCACGCATCCACATTTACCCACACTTGTCAAAGAAAACAGACGTATGGTTTTCTGATCGCTTTTTTTTTTGTAACGTAAATATCTCACATTTCTTGTTAGTTTTAAACCGAATTTGGATCTTTCTCGACGTGACCACTAAATTCTGTATATCTGGTTTGAATCATGTTTGTGATATATTAAATTCTGTGCCTTACTTTACAACAGAAGCAGCAGGCCTTTTCTCTTTCTGTAAAGTACACGATTTATTTCTGAGTATCCCAACCATATTCTCCAAATCAACTATTCCCTCCATAGTCTTCCCATAATTCAAAGTCACGTGGCTTCCGTCTCTTAGTTCTGCTCTTCTTCTACGCCGCGGTCCTTATACACAAACAAGTCAATTATTTTTAAGCTTTAATTCTTTTGAGATCACTCTCAACCGGTTCACCGAGTGGCCCCAGGGTACTCGTACAGCAAGTGGAACCACCACAGATCCCCAGGACTGGGTCCTAGTGTAGAGACGATTTGTTCAGTCAATTAATTTCGTAGGCAGAATTCTGATGTTCCGCAATCTAGTACAAGTATGAAATTATAGTGTTTGTTTTTTATCTAAACTCGCTGGAAATTCAATCACAAAATAAACTTGTTTTTTGAACTTAATACAAGTCCTAACATTAAATGACCATGTTCGAGGATCTTTCCTTCTGTACAATGTTGTTACCGTAAAAAAGGGACGTATTTCTATTCAAATTAATGAAAGGTACTATTTTTAGAAAATGATGGATTGACATGTAGTTTATTTTTAAACTGCACGTGCGGGACGTTGACAGGAAGTAATGGCTAATAAAAAAAAAAGTCACGAATGGAGTCTGAATGGCGAGAGCAAACAGATTTGAGTGGGTGGTGATACAAGATACATATCACTCGCACAGTAGGTCATTGTCATTTCATTTAAATATTTCTGAAATGATGTTGAAAGAATATAGATATTTGTGAATAAAAAGTGTGGTTTGAAAAAAAGTTTTCGATCTATAAGTAAAACGTATGTTTAAAATTATACTTACTCATACATGTGAGAGATGTTTAACTCTAGGGATCTACTCCACAGTCTAATACTAGAGCAGAGAAATTCAACATATGTTCCTTTTGTTCAGGGCGATGTTTGTTTATATTCATGGTAGGGCCTAAATTATAGTTTTACTCAACCTCGAGTATTGAAAGGTTTACCATTGGTATCATGAGGGTTGAGATCCTTATCAACAGGACCCTGGGAGAGCTAGTCAGCGTAGGAGACTGGAGTTTAAGAGAGCTAGTCAGCGTAGGAGACTGGAGTTTAAGAGAGGTAGTCAGCGTAGGAGACTGGAGTTTAAGAGAGTTAGTCAGCGTAGGAGACTGGAGTTTAAGAGAGGTAGTCAGCGTAGGAGACTGGAGTTTAAGAGAGTTAGTCACTATGTCATAAACTATTTTGTTTGCATTGATCTGATGATCCTCATGGCGACCAGTGTGGATAGGATAATCAGTTCTGAACAAATGATTTATTAACTATACATATGAGTATTGGAGAGTGCGCTCAGACTTGTATTGCACCTCTGTTAGATGTTCAAATGTTTAATCGACAAAGATTGAACTAGTGCTTGTAGTTTCTCTTCAGCGATCCAATACCTTAGACAACGACATCTACAACCGCCCATGGCAACCCGTATATAGAGGAGGTGGTTTGTGACCAATATCAACACCACTACCTTCAGTACTATCATCAATACTAATATCAATACTGTCATCAATACTATCAACACCACTACCACAATATTATCTTAACTACTACCATCAATATTATCATAAATACTATCATTAATATTTTCATCCATACTATCATCACCAGTACCATCAATGATTGTTACGTCTCCAAATTGGATGAGACTCTTTAGACATGGAAACGACAAATCACAGTTTATAAGTACTTTAATCTTTATTAACACTGAAAGCACTTTCTTGTTCATATTCCTCCATTTTGGTTCTTCTTTCCCTTCTAACACGCAATCGCACCATTCCACATTTACACTAAGATGCGCACGTTACAATGATATCATCCATACTATCATCACCAGTACTATCAATGATATCATCCATACTATCATCACCAGTACCATCAATGATATCATCAATACTATCATTACGACTACCACTAACATTACCGCTTCCATCATCACTACCATTGACATATGTGGGAATGTTTATTACATTTCTTCATCTTTTGTAATCTGCTCCTTAATCTGATTATTTAGATTGGAAGAAGAGAATTGAGATCAAAACACAGGGATAGGTTAAAATATAAATAGTGGTATACATAGTTGTATACATAATTCTAAATATTTACTATTTATTGATACACAAGTTAAAGAAAATACCCCTCCGTCTTGATGTCGCCACTAAGACCATTAACCTTTTGGTTATTAAGGGAATTAAGTTCGAAACCCGAGCCGAGTTGTGTTTTTTTGAGCGCCTTAATGCAGTACGAAAACTTTTCCAGAATACTGTAAACTTTAAACTTCTATGACAATGTTTTCTCAAAAAATATGTATATCTGCTTTAAAAGAAAACAAAATAAATAAATGATTGCTTAGAGAGTTTGTGTTATCATACAAACTCAGAGGTGGCCCTTATCGGATCCGTCAAGAGGCATGGAATATTCAAAAGATGATTTTTATTTGATTGCCTAAAGTAATAAAATGTCAAAGAATCATTTGGCGCTGCTTTTAACTTGAAAACAAACTGAATAATTTATTATCGATAAAAAGGCATTTAGACCTTTTTGCTAGGTCTAAAGGTATTACGTCAGAATAACCATTTTAGATAATAATAGTTGAGCTCCTAAACTTGTTGACTTTTAATAATTTACTGGCAGTTTCACTGTAAGTAGCTAGATCTACTTAAATTAAATCAAGCTAGAATTCTAGACTAAATCTAGATATGGCACTTCTAATCTAGAACTCCAGAGACCAATGACGAGGTTTTGGGCTGGTCAAGCCATTAGTCCGTTTCTTTAAGTCTCTCTTGTGAGTTTTGTTATAGCCCTCGCTGCATGCCCACTCATTTTATCATCATCATTATTTTTTATCAAATTTGATTGGCCAGCTAATGGCTCAATTTCTCTTCTAAATTAAATAATTAGAAATCATATTGACACTTGGGTCTTTTTTTTTTTTAAATCTCAGGATAATGTGTTAAAATTATTCACTTTATTCATTAACAAAATGCATTTCTTGACAGTGACTAGTAAGAACCACTTTCATTGGTATGTCGTAGGAAACAGACGCCGTGAACTTGCTCTCGCTGCATCCAATTTAGTTTCTTTGTCACTGTCAGCATTGCCTGATGGCATTAACTCTTTACAAAGGCTACCGATAAATAACGTTTGGTACGGTTGACCTACATGCTACAGATCCCTTATTCCAGACAGGCGATGCAAGCAAGTTTGGTACGGTTGACCTACAAGCTACAGATCCCTTATTCCAGACAGGCGATGCAAGCAAGTTTGCCAAGTATGGTCAAGTCAATATGCTGATAACTGTGTGGTTGACAGTAATGTGTAGTTAATACTTACAAACGTAATTACCGAATAGTAAAAAAAAAAAAACTATTCTGAGAACTAAACAAGTAAGATAAAAAAAAAGTTCATTTAAAAGACTATTTCTCTTCTATGACTGGCACAACAAATTAAGAGCGATTATTTTCAGCTCAAATATCTCAAGAACAACAAAATGATAGATAAAAAAAAAATTAAAAAAAACACCTAGAAATTTTTTTACCACTTCCTAATCCCCCCTCTCACCAAAAACAAAATCGAATGTATGTAATGTTTATAATGTGTTATAATAAATGTAAAACTGCCATGGAATTATTATATTGATGAAACTATCAGAATATTGTTACGAATGAACAGTGACAGGTAGAGGTCACTATGTGTGACCCCGGCGAGATGACACAGCACCGAGTGTTATCTGGAATCTATGCATGTAAACAAAGACAGGATGGGACGTGCCTCACGTGTTGTTCCAGAGGACGAACAGATTTACGAAGGGGGGCATTGTGACAAATGAACAGTGACAGTTAGAGGTCACTACGTGTGACCTCGGCGAGATGACACTGCAGCAGGTATCCTCTGGAATCGACATGTATAAACAACAACAGGATGTGATGTTTCCTTCCATGTTGTTCCCGAGGATACTAGCAGTGTTTTTGCAACAATAGACAAGCGATTAGGGACTCTTTATAAACCAGAGAGTTCATGTGAAAAGAATTAGTACAGTCGTCGATACTGTTCTCTACTGTGCGAGACAGTAGAAGAGAGTGGACTTGAGCCGTTACAGTCGATACAGTCGATGTAAGACGTATACGCTACATGTTACAGTGACGAATTGTTATAGTTATAATTCAATAAAGTTATATAAAGCTGAAAGTTGAGTCGTCAAGTTCTTTGCAGTGTTTCTTTTATTTGTGTGCCTAGTACATTTAGCCAGAAAATCAGAAATACGTAACAATTGGTGTCAGAAGTGGGATGTTTTCTGGCTGAAATGTCTTCGAGGAAACTACTTAACCAGCTGTTGGTCAAAGAATTAAGGCAAGAACTTCGTGAGAGAGGTCTGCAGCTCAATGGTAACAAAGAAACACTAACAGAACGCCTAAGACAGGCCCTTATTGAGGAAGATCAATATCCAGATGAATACATATTTGAATTAAACCCAGATATGACAGAGATCCTGAGTAACATGCAGGGCCAGATGGACTTAATGAAGGAGAGCCTCAAGAAAATAAACGCCATGAATGAAAAAGTAAATGAACAGATGAGCTCTATGAACGAGAAGATTGACCAGAGAGTCAACACTGTGGAAAAAGAAATGGAAGAGATAAGGACTCATGTCCAAGAACAACTGAGTAAGGAACGGGGTACTAGAACAAAAACATTAGTGCCCGAAATATCTGGGAAGATAAAGCCGCCTGTGTTTGATGGATCCATCTCATGGACTGTTTACAAAAGACAGTTTGAGGCAGCGGCCAAGGTTAATAACTGGAACACTGAAGAAGAGAAAGCGACTGCTCTGGTGTTAGCTTTAAGAGGGAAGGCAGCAGAACTGCTTCAGTCAATAACAAATCAACAAGATTACGCTGCCATTGTTAAGGCTATGGAGCTCCGTTACGGAGACGAACATTTACAAGAAGTTTATAGAGTTCAGTTGAAAACCCGACAACAACGCTCCGGTGAAACCTTGCAAGAGCTAGAGGCGGACATAGAACGTCTTGCTCATTTGGCATATTTAACAGCAGCACAAGACTTTCTGGACGTCATTATCACTGATGCATTCATTGATGCTATTCGAGATCCAGAACTGAAGAAGGCAATAAGAATCAGTGGTAAGCGCAAATCCAGCGAAGCTCTGGTCTACGCCCTCTCCTATGAAGCCGCCAAAGACGCCTCTAAGAATATCCATCATGGGCGTATGCTGGAAGTCCAAGAAGAAGATCTTACACAACTTCTCAGAAGGGTAACTGAAGTGCTAGAAGAACGCAGACCAAATAAGAAGCAAGAAGGACAGAATAGAACCAGTGTACGTTGTTGGAATTGTGGAGAACCTGGCCATCTACAAAGGAACTGCACGAGAAGATTTCCCCGACAAACAGAGTATCAGCACAGACCGGAGACAGATGCAAGGTCAGGTGCTCATGTCTACCAGGGAAACTAACTTTCGCCGGTTTTATGGGGCAAAAATCGGCGATCAAGAACATGACAGCCCCTGCAACTATAATTCCAGTCGCTGTGATAGGGAAGAATAAAAGTCTGTACATCAATGGTAGAATTGGATCTCGAAATTACCGTTTTCTTCTAGATACTGGTGCCTCACGTTCAGTCATTCGTCCAGACATTGTCAAAAAGAACGAAATCAAGAGAGTGAACTCTTACTCCTTGAAGACGGCCAGTGGAGAGATGATGCCTATACATGGACTGACAAATATAAACTTTGAGCTCGGGCATCAGTCATTTATACATGAATTTCTGATCGCTAACATTACGGATGACTGTATTATTGGGCTCGATTTTATGCAGAAATGTGAATTCTCTCTGAACATCGGAGGTGGTACTTTGAAATGTGGTGATGTTGAGATTCCCTTGCTCGGGGATGAAGATGAAGAGAATGGTCAAATAAGAAGAATCCTTTTAACAGAAGATACAAGTTTGCCAGCTCAGTCTGAAGCAATTATCTGGGGAAAGTTAGAGCATGGTCAAACTGCAACGATGACGGCGATAGTGGAAGGCATTGAAAATGACAACAGCGGAATGGCAGTAGGAAAAACATTGGTCCTTGTCGGAAAAGATCAAAAGGTGCCCGTCAGAATCATGAACCTCGGCCTACAGGAGAGACATCTAGAGAAAGACAGCCCCATCACAATATGTAATACTCTTGACCTGATCAGAAACTGTAATAATGATATCACGATCGTTAATTCCACCAAACCTTTCAATCCACAAATTACCAAGCTCCTGACAGAAATGAAAGTGAATTTATCAGATGAGCAGTACAGCAAAGCGGAACAGTTGATCATGGAGTTTGAAGATATTCTGCCATCTGATGAAACAGACTGCGGACGGACAAACATGGTACAACATCGTATAGACACTGGAAACACCAGACCGATTCGACAGCCACCACGTCGCTTGCCGCTAGCAAAGCAACAAGAAGCTATGGACATGATAGAGGGCATGACGCAGCAAGGAATCATTGAGCCCTCAAATAGTCCTTGGTGTTCGCCTATTGTCTTAGTAAAGAAGAAGGATGGATCTATGCGATTTTGTGTAGATTACAGAGCTCTGAATGAAGTCACACATAAAGATAGTTATCCACTTCCTAGAATCGACGATACTTTGGACACGCTTGCAGGGTCCCAGGTATTTTCTACTCTCGACCTAAAGAGTGGGTATTGGCAAGTTGAAATGCATCCCAATGATAGAGAGAAAACCGCCTTCTCTGCTGGCAATGGCCTCTGGCAATTTACTGTGATGCCATTCGGTCTCTGCAACGCACCAGCCACCTTTGAACGATTGATGGAGAGGGTTTTACGAGGACTTCATTGGACTACATGCCTTGTTTACCTTGATGACATTATTGTCATTGGCAAAACGTTTGAAGAGCACCTTGCAAATCTGAAGGAAGTATTTCAACGGATAAGAAGTGCGGGAATGAGACTCAGCCCAAATAAGTGTTCCTTATTCAGAAAAAACGTTAAGTACCTTGGTCACATTGTGTCAAATGACGGAGTCAGCACTGACCCTGACAAAGTTGAGGCAGTGCAACGATGGCCTACGCCAAGTAATATCCATGAGCTGAGAAGTTTCTTGGGACTCTGTACATACTACCGACGTTTCGTGCCAAATTTCTCAAACATTTGTAAGGTCCTTCATCAACTGACAGAGCAAAAGAGGCCATTTATTTGGACATCTGAATGTCAAGAAGCTTTCGAGAGGCTGAAAAACACACTATCCTCATCACCAGTATTGGCCTACCCCATTCCAGGGAAGACATTCATACTCGACACAGATGCAAGCAACACTGGAATAGGCGTAGTCTTGTCCCAAAAGGTGGATGAAACTGAACGAGTCATCGCATACTTCAGTCAAAGCCTATCGAGAGCTGAAAGGAACTACTGTGTGACGAGACGTGAATTGCTGGCTGCTGTGGATGCAATAAAACATTTCCACAAGTACCTATACGGGCAGAAATTTATCTTAAGGTCAGATCACGCAGCTCTGCAATGGTTGCTTTCGTTTAAGAGCCCTGAAGGTCAGGTGGCAAGGTGGATCGAACGTCTTCAAACCTATGAATTTGAAACTAAGCACCGAAAAGGGCAAATTCACCAAAATGCTGATGCACTGTCTCGACGACCCTGCAAAGCAGAATGTAAGCACTGCAAGAGGGCTGAAGAAAAGGAGGTAGCTGTCAATTGTCTTCGGCTCGGAGTAGATGTTTCCGGACCCTGGTGTGATAAAAGGATTCGAGAGGACCAAATGCAAGATGAAGATCTGGCTCCCATTCTTCTATGGAAAGAAGATGGACAACGGCCAGATTGGAAAGACATCTCTGAGAAGGGGGTAGCCACCAAGGCGTACTGGGCTCAGTGGGACTCGCTAACGTTGGTCAATGGTGTCATCAAAAGAGTTTGGGAATCTGCTGATGGAACATCCAATCGCCTTCAGCTGATGTTACCGAAGGTGGGAGTTGCTGAAGTACTGAAAGAGATGCATAATGGCGCTAGCGGATCTCATCTTGGTGTCAATAAGACTCTGGAAAAGGTTCGTCAGCGGTTCTACTGGTTCAGATATAGAGAGGATATAGAGGAATGGTGTCGAAGGTGCGACATATGTGCGGCAGCAAAAGGCCCTCGACGCAAAACTAGGGGTCTTTTGCAACAGTATAATGTTGGTGTTCCATTCGAGAGGATCGCAATAGATGTAGCAGGCCCATTTCCTGAAACCAAGAAAGGAAACAAATACATCTTGGTAGTCATGGACTATTTCAGCAAATGGCCAGAAGCTTATGCCTTACCAAATCAAGAAGCTATCACAGTGGCCGAAACACTCGTGGATAACTGGATCAGTCGCTTTGGTGTACCTAATGAGTTGCACTCTGACCAGGGAAGGAACTTCGAGTCCAAAGTTTTCCAGGAGATGTGCAAGACACTTGGCATCGAAAAGACTCACACGACAGCTCTCCATTCGCAATCTGATGGGATGGTGGAGCGATTCAACAGAACCCTAGAACAACATCTGTCTAAGGTTACTGATGACCGACAAGACGACTGGGACACCCATATCCCCATGTTCCTCATGTCATACAGAGGATCCGTTCATAGCACCACAGGATATACCCCAGCGAAGATGTTATTTGGTCGTGAGCTTCGTCTACCATGTGACCTGTTATTTGGGATTCCGAGAGATACGCCAGTGTCTTCAACTGAATATGTCACCAATCTCCGAAGACGATTGGAGAATGCTCATGTATAGGCCCGCAGAAATATCAAGACCAACAGTGACCTGATGAAAACGAGGTATGACAAACGGGCCAATACGTCGGGGTTCCATGAGAATGATCTAGTGTGGCTCTATAACCCACAGAGACGAAAAGGCAGATCCCCGAAACTCCAAAGAGACTGGGAAGGTCCATACCGTGTCGTAAAAAGAATAAACGACGTGGTCTACCGGATACAGAAAAGTCCACGGTCCAAGCTGAAGGTTGTCCACGTTGACCGACTCCATCAGTACCGTGGTGAAATAGAATCTGTTCGGGACGAACAGATCTAAGAAGGGGGCAGTGTTACGAATGAACAGTAACAGGTAGAGGTCACTATGTGTGACCCCGGCGAGATGACACAGCACCGAGTGTTATCTGGAATCTATGCATGTAAACAAAGACAGGATGGGACGTGCCTCACGTGTTGTTTCAGAGGACGAACAGATTTACGAAGGGGGGCATTGTGACAAATGAACAGTGACAGTTAGAGGTCACTACGTGTGACCTCGGCGAGATGACACTGCAGCAGGTATCCTCTGGAATCGACATGTATAAACAACAACAGGATGTGATGTTTCCTCCCATGTTGTTCCAGAGGATACTAGCAGTGTTTTTGCAACAATAGACAAGCGATTAGGGACTCTTTATAAACCAGAGAGTTCATGTGAAAAGAATTAGTACAGTCGTCGATACTGTTCTCTAATGTGCGAGACAGTAGAAGAGAGTGGACTTGAGCCGTTACAGTCGATACAGTCGATGTAAGACGTATACGCTACATGTTACAGTGACGAATTGTTATAGTTATAATTCAATAAAGTTATATAAAGCTGAAAGTTGAGTCGTCAAGTTCTTTGCAGTGTTTCTTTTATTTGTGTGCCTAGTACATTTAGCCAGAAAATCAGAAATACGTAACAATATCAAACAAAGCATTAGGGTTTATTAAAAGAAATTTCAATGAATTAAATAAGAAAATAAAACTAAAATATAATTTAACCTTGGTTAGGCCAATAATATAATATGCATCCTCCGTTTGGGACCCCTCAACTTAAGAAAACATTAAGAAACTGGAACAGACACAAAATTGAGCGGTGAGATTCATAACAAACGAATATTCACAATTGACGAGAGTAACACCTTTAGTAAAATCACTAAATTTAGAAAGCCTTCAGGACAGAAGACTCAAAAGTAAAGTAGCAATTATACATAAAACACTGAACCATAATCTTCAAATACAAAAACAAAATTTAATAAAATACTCTGAAAGACACAAAGATAAAGGAACACTCCTCGTCCCATATGCTAGAACAAATTTGTACAAATACTCCTTCTTCCCTAGTGCTATTAGAGCATGGAATGGGTTGCCTGAGCTAGCCAGGAAGACCAGTGACTTGGCGGAGTTTAAGTCATTGGTTAACATGCATGACTAGATGCATGACCCCATAGGACGAAATCATATTCTTTTTTGAAGTTACGTCTGTATTTTATAAGATAAGAAGATAAGACTAAGAAGACGGTGCACATACTAAGTTTTCTTCACGTCTTGGTTTAACTCTTTACATAAATACATACGGGAATACCCACTGATGTACGCGTGTTCAAGATATAGAAAGTTTAGACCTCCAGACCACATTCAATTTTAAAGATTATTATATTTGGAAAAATCATGACGGTCAAACTAGAAATTTCCCTGCGTGGCAAAGTAGATATGAATTTTTTTCCTTAAGATATACATACCTTGCAAATTTCTAGGAAAATTGTTAGAGCCGTTTTCGAGATCCGTGTGCATCCAGGTTCCAGGTTTTTGCTGATGAAGAATTAGCAGAAGTGTAATAAGAGAGTGTGCA
Organism: Biomphalaria glabrata; assembly: GCF_947242115.1. Classification (NCBI taxonomy): domain Eukaryota; kingdom Metazoa; phylum Mollusca; class Gastropoda; family Planorbidae; genus Biomphalaria; species Biomphalaria glabrata. The sequence goes on from NC_074711.1 coordinate 77,114,103, forward strand.
TTTCATTGCTTTATGTTACAAAAGAATATGAGAAATTGTTCTTGAATGTAGTAGTCTTCTTTTATTTCTGATGAGGTTCACTGTCTCAGAGCTGAAGATGGACACGTTTTAAGTTTGGCCCAGATTGAAATACATCGCCCGATTAGACATGTGCACAGAATATTGCTTTCGCATTTGAAATAGATGTCAAAATCATACTTCACAAACACACGCACACAGATAGTTTAAAATATACTAAGACCTTTCAGTCTGGATGAAAAAAAATAACTTAAGTATATTATAAAGTAAATATTATTGTCTTAAAATGACCAAATAGTTTCCTAACTACAAACAGGAAGTCGGAAGTATATACGTTATAAAGGGAAGTAACTCCACTCCCATTGTCACAGTATCGATTTTATTCGTCTTTATGCTATGTTCATGATATTGCCAACTTTATTTAATTCTTCCGCCTATATCTGGGGATGGCTTACTTGACCAGTCGTGGTAACAACAACACTCATTTAGCTAAATGGTCCGGGTCAAAATTAGATCCCACCTTCAATACTTTGTTTCCGTTTCCAATGTCAAGGACAAGGACGGAGGATCTGTGTATTGTCGGCAGTGTATTACTGTACAACTTAAAAAACAACTGATTTTTTTAAAGGGGAGAAAGGTAATTGTATAAGCATTTAGTTAGATTGATTTAAAGATCTTACAATTAAGCAAACTTTTCTTTTTTTAACTTTTAACATTTTATTTTCTTAATATAAATTTAATCTCCGAAAAATAATCAAAGCACCGAAACTCCTTGACTGTTAGGCATGATAAAAAAATATTTAACGCAAAAAACATTGATCCAATTATTTTTATAAATGTAAAATTACGTCACAATTTTTACTCATCAGTGTAAGTTCAATTTTACAATTCCTCTTATCAGCTTGCAAATCTTGCATCGGTTCAAAACAAAAAAACCTTGATGGGTGGTACTGTTCTCGTAAACGGCTCTAACGATTTTCCTAGAAATTTGAGTGTTTATGTATATTTAGAAAGAAGAGTGAAAGTACAACGGCGCCAGTGATTTGCCCAACCTGTGACCGCAGCTGTGTATCAAGAATTGGCCTCTTTAGTCGCACAAGAAATTGCAAAGAGAATGGATTGTCCCTTGAGACATAAAATGCCACAGAATGAATATATATCTTTGGGAACAAAATTACTAGCTAATTAGCCACAAAGGGAAAACCATTCTGACTACGCTCTTGGAATTAGGTGACTATTTTGATTTAGATTTTATATCAATAAGGGAAGTTTTATCGTCAAAATCATCTGTTAATGGGGTTTTAATCTAAAAAATCTCTGGAGTTTGTTTTTTTTAATTCAAAACCCCATGTAGCTAAGGTCATAGAATTTGGTGACTATAGTTTGCTTTGGAAATAATATTGAAGAGAGAGGCTTTCAACGTTAAAACGCTTTGTATAAGTAAAGTAAAGTTCCCCTTTCAGACCTTGTGGTCTATAGGGCAGATGATGTAAAGGACATCTGTTTCTGTGGCTTACGGTTAACAAGGGTGTCATGTGGCCAGAACAACGACCAACCGCCTTTCTTTTCCCTAACTAATGTCAGGTACTCATTAGAGCTGGGTGGACTCAGAGGCGCCCGAAGATCCCGACATTAAAAATCCCAGTCTTCACCAGGATTCGAACCCCGGTCCCCGGTTCGGAAGACAAGCGCTTTACCGCTCAGTCACCGCGCCTCCAAAAACGCTTTATAGGGGGATTTTAAACTCAAAACCATCAAGAGGGGTTTTAAACTTTAAAAAAGCCATCTGGAGGAAGGGGTTTAAACTCAAAACTCCCAATAAAGAAAGAGAGTTAGAGAAAGAGAGAGAAAGAGAGAGAAAGAGAGAGAGAGAAAGAAAGAGAGAGTGGAAGCGAGAGAGAGGAAGAAAGAAAGAGAAAGAGAAAGCGAGAGAAGAAGAGAGAAGAAGAGAAGAGTCAAAAAGAGATTTCATGTACGTTTACGATTGTTAGCAATTTAATGTTGCTCTTCATTTACAACGATATCTCTTGTCCATGTATGGGCGGGGTATATATACAAGATTTAATGTGAGAGTTCTGTGTTAATTACGTTGAAAGCAAACATTCTTTATTGACTGAGACAACATAAAATGAACAAGAAAAAAAAAGATGGCTAAGCGACTTATTAATGTACTCTTGCCTTCAACTCTAGATCGTTTGTTGCAAAATGTCCAAATACATCGATCTCCCATCAATAACCGACTCCCCAAACGTTATTCTCAGATAAACAACTTCACTGGTCTATTTTTTATCTTCAATCAGTTTGACCTACACCAAGGACGCCATCCGTTTTCCCGGCTGTCTGAATAGATTTCTAGTCTCCGAAACTCTGAATACAAGAATATAATTATTTTATAGCTCTTCTTTAATCTTATACGAACGAAGAGCTCGTAAAGCAGATGGAGGTCTCTATCGACTCTAATAAGTCCGTTCAATGCTAGTAACAAAAAAAAGTACGCTGAACATTAATGTACTACCATTAATATCATACACCAAGTGTGACCACTCATTGCTCTACCTACCCCGGACAGCTTTTCTTCTTTATCTGTTTTAAAGGAGAAGGGACTAAGAAAAACCATTAGGGGACCTCTGCATACAGTATCTATCACACAGCCAGCCCATTACCTTTATTGCTATGTCGATATTTATGAAGCCACTTTGTGGGCTTTTTTTCTACTGTAATCTAGTACATTGGTTCAACTTTCTAGTACTCAGCTTACAGCTAAGACGGAAGGTGTAAAAAAAACTATGGCTGTAACGTTATGATAATTTATCCCCTAATGAAACAGATTTTTTATCAGCAGCGAAAGGGTTAAATTATATTTAGAAATGAAAAAAAAACAACAACTTTAGAAGTTGAAAAAAAAATTACTTAAAAAAACAAACAAAGCAAAACAAACATTCTTTAAAGGAAAAAATACTGCTCAGTTACTGTGATTTCTCAATACTGCCAGATTTATTTTTATTTGGGATATGACAATCCATTCATGTTTTTTTTATCGACAATGAATATTTGTGCAAAGTTGTAACTTGATTATGGTGAGTGGAAGAAAACAACGAGTAAAGACAAAAATCTTGCCAGACAGACAGAAGGGGCAAGTTGATATAGTCCTAAGCTTTGAAATAATTCTTTTCTCAAAGATATACACGTACTGTCAAATTTCTAGGAAAATCGTTGAAGCCGTTTTCGAGAGACGCGCCAAAATCCAGGGTTTTAAGCCCATGAAATTGCAAGCAGAATAGAGGAAATCTAAAAATATGATTTCCAGACATAGTTTGAGGGAATTAGTAAAAAAAAAAAAAAAAAATATTGTAAAATTTGTTTCTGTATAAAACTAGCAGAAATTCACGGTGTTGGCAATGCTCATTTTAATAGCAATAAACAAAGTCAATAAAACGAGATAAAAACCTTTTTTACAATGCCTCTATTCAAGTCAGAACTTCGTGGAGGATGGGGGAACGCTGATCTCGAAAACGGCTTAAAGGATCTTCCTAGAAATTTAAGAGTTGATGTATATTGTTGAGAAAAGAAAGACTAGCTCGTTGGTTACACTGGCCAAATTCTAGTTTGAACGTTTTGAGTTCTCCAAGTACTGAAAGACAATTTAAATTCTGCTAGAGATCTAGAACGGAGTAGTCTCTACGTCTTCGGATATTTCAACATATCGTCATTATATTAATGTTCAGGAACATTTTTGCGCACTGTCTTCTAAGTCTAGATCTAAAGGGCTTTCATTAGACTACAATAATGTCTAGGAGAATTTTATTTCTCTCTTGAATTGGGTGGGATAAAAAAAAGTTCCTTATTTTATTTACATTCATTCGTTAAGAAGAGCAAAACAATTGTCTTATGAGTCATTGAAATAAAGTTTTGTCCTTTTGTTTTTTTAAAAAAAGTAGTTTTTTTGTTTTTGTTTTTCGTTTAAACAAGCTTTTGGACGTCTCTTTTCTGTCTTGTCTTTACCATCAGTCTGTTTGTTTCTGTTGTCCTGTCGACACTTTTCGTTTTTCTTGTTCGTTCTCTTTGTTTTCCTTCATTTCCCTTTTGTCTTGAAGGATCCCAAGTGTGCACAACATCAGCCGTCTCTTGGCTTATTTTGGTTAAAGGAAACACACGACAATCAACCGACAAACTTTTAGAGTCCAGATCTACATCATTGCTACATAGGAGACAAACATTGAACTAGACGTCTGCTTGGACCGGGGGTATTCAAGTCACGCTGACCCTCCCCGACCCTGTATCCCCTCCCCCCTTTCATTCCGTTAACTACGTGTCTCCAGCAGTTGCTGATCCCTGGACGTTTAACTGCCGCTTTTCACTCTGATCTTTTCAATCAATAGTTGGACAGTTTGTTGTTTTCTTTCCTCCCCCCCAAAAACAACATGACGTTGTCTGATAACAAGAAGAATAAAGCAGATACCCAAAGGGAAAGAAAGCATTAGTCAGCAGACGACATCTGAAAGAACAAATTTAGTATAGGACTTATTTTGTCAGACTTTTTTTGTTATTTTATATAGATGATAAGAGAGACAAACTTTTGTAAGATCTTTGGATTCAGAAAATCTAGAAAAAAAATGCTGTTAATAGACATTTTTTTTTGCCCAATGGAAATTTGTTACAAATAATTAATAAATTACAATTAAAAATGTATTTATTTTATATATGTATTACGGTATTTTTTTCTATGCAATTGCTTAAAAAATCTTTTCTTTTTTTTAAATGTAGCGCCCTTATGTGTAGGGCTCCGTCGTTATGTCTGTTTGTCAATCTTTGTAGCTTCTACTGGTTAGTGGGCGCCACCTTTTCCACATTGTATGCGTTACTTGTGGCGAAATATTAAGCTCACTTCTGGTTCAGACTCAGAGTATTCAAATAAATTATGCACACGTCTTTTAACATCGTACTTGGAAACAATACCAGATGCCACATTGTTTGACTCCAGTAATGCTGAATCAAATCAACTCATGACAATCTAATATGTTCGATGCTGTACAGCATTTGATATCCTCACATATTTTATTCGTGTGTAAAGCCTTTGTATCTCTCATTGGTTCCTGTAACTTTCGTCTAGGTGCGTGCTAATTAATGTCCACAGAAATGTTTCCCAGCAAGTGTTGGGTGAGTCAATCTTGCACTGCATCAGATTGGTGCTAAAATCTCCTCCTCTCCGCGTCTCTCAAGTTAAGTGTTGGCTTGACGCCCAGACTTATTTGCATAAGTTCATCTGATAGGGCCGGGTGCTTGGGATAGAGATACTTAATGGAATGTCCAGCCACACAAAACAAGAGCCACAGAATGCAACTTATACTTTCTATGAAGTATGGAGATGAATTGGAGGTGAATATAAACACACACAAATATCACTTACACACATTTACTTATATAAGAGTATAGGACAGATGTAGAGATGATATATATGGGCAGATATAGAGATAATATAGATGGACATAGAAGGATAGAAGGACGGACTCTAGTATACACACACACACACACACAAGCACACACACACACACATACATACATATATATATATATATATATATATATATATGTTTTATATTTATGTCATCGTTGTCTATAAAATCTCTATGAATTGTTCCCACACTCTAGTAAACGCAGACACTCTGGTACTTTGAATACATTGAGAACAAATATAAAAACGTATTAAAGGCTCTCCAAAATGAAGTCGGATTGGTCAGTTGAAGATAAACTAAGGTCTACGTATATATCCTGTAACGGACAGAACTAGTTATTTATCTACATAGAGAGATGCTGGGTGGTGGAGGAGACTGATTGAGAGAGAGATATAGGATGTATATGTGAGCAGGTCAGGAGGCACTCTGAGTGAGAGAGGACCTATTCTCTGCTCAACATTAAATTTTATACAGTAGGCAGATGTTAGCGCTACTGGGTGGGCTCAATCTGTGCACCTCGGTATGGTGACCAAGGGGCTAGAGTCGCCTAAGTAACCAGACATACTAAACTATACTAACTAACTAAGAAGAAGCAATAACGAAACTTTAGTTCAAATTAAATAAAACGAAACTTTATTAACATACAAAAAAATAAATCAATAATAAAATATAATATATACACTACAATGAAAACAACTAATACTAACCCTCTAAATCTACGACACTACAAACACCAACAAACTAACCAAACCAACTATCTAACACAAACTGATCAAACCAACTATCTAACTAAATCACTACAACTAGTACAACTACTACACTAGACCTAGATCTACACAAACATACTACAATAAACTAGTCTAGATCTACAATATTCTGCTACTATAAACAACCCATAACTCTAACACTAAAACAAGAACACCTTAGTCTTAGTACCTTACTAACTAGACTAAACTAATTACTAATTAGCTAAAGCAAGAAACAGACTATAACTAAGACACTAAGCCTATAACTATAAAGGCTACACTACAAAAACAAAATAACACTAGATTCTATATCTATAACAAGAATAACAATACTAGATCTATCAATAGCTGTTTATAGCAGAAACAAAATTAGAAAATAACACTAGATTCCCTAGAATAAGAATAGATCTACAACAGCAATTATAGCAGCAATATTAGATACAGCAGCATGTATTTCAGCAGTAATATTTATCAGTAACACAGAAGTAATATTCAGCAGCTAAAAGCAGTTTAAAACAGCAGTTAAAAGCAGTAGTAATAGCAAACTTACAGGCCGTCCCAGGTACAGAATAATAAAATAATTAGACGACAGACCACAAAGATCTTCAGCTGTCACACAGACAGATATGGTACTGACCACTGGTTAAATGTACACTCAACTGTTTTTAAGACAGCATGTAGTACATTACTTTTATACTATCCCGCACCAACCTATATAAATATGCGGAAGTACAATTTTAAAATCTGACATTAACCTATAAAAATAAAATATATAAAAATAGATCTAACCTATACAACAAAAATACATTTAAAAAATAGCTAAAATTGCATATAAAACTAGCTCTGGGAACGCAAGCTCACATATAGAATGTTCAGGAGAAAAGGAAAGAATAAATGGCCAGCAGAAAACTAAGATACATAAATAAATGTACACATTTCAGAGGAACAAGATTATTTTTGTTTTTGTTAATACTGTACAGAAAGATGGCGAGAGAGAAAGAACTGGACACGTATTCACGTAAATATTCTCATGTAGTTAAAGATGGATAACTCTTTTAGACGTATTCCATTCCCATGCAGACCCATTTAGTCATGAACAAAAGGCCCCGTTAAGGATGTTCACACACTTGGAATAAAAGCATTACTTGGGAAAATATTTCTCATATTTACAAACATACACACACTCACACAAACACACACACTATATGCGCAGAGAGTATAAATGTTTTATATAAGCATACAGAAACAAAAAAAATGTGAAGTGCCATGGATTAGTTTCGCGCACCAAAACGTACGTACTGTTAACGTGGAATTAAGGGTGAAGTGATTTTAGAAACAAGAGTAATACATAGTTGCTCATTGACAGGAAGCGTAGGGCCTTCACAATACACATTGGTATATTAGTAAGGACTCGACTGATTCCAGTTATATTTCTATTTCATCGATTCATCTCTGTTCAGCTTAGAGGTAAGTCTCCGGTCACGAATTCAAATGTATTCACAATAATACGCCCGCACAGTTTTTCTCAAATAGCTTCGATATAATTGGTCAAACAAGTGATACTTCTCTAGCCAACAAGTAAACACATGCTGCAAAAGACCTTTATTATCAGCAAAGGTAAAGAGCAGTTCGTAAAAGGGGTATAAGAGTTTTAAAGCTTCTAAAAAACAGAAAGAAAAATAAAAGCTTCTATAAAAAATAAAGAAAAAAGTAAGCTTCTATAAAATACAGAAACAAAAGTAAGTCTCAATAAAAATACAGAAAAAAAAGTAATTAAGCTTCCTTAAAAACACAGAAAAAAAAATAAGCTTCCATAAAAATACAGAGAAAAAGTAAGATTCTATAAAATACAGAGAAAAAGTAAGATTCTATAAAATACAGAGAAAAAGTAAGATTCTATAAAATACAGAGTAAAAGTAAGATTCTATAAAATACAGAGAAAAAGTAAGATTCTATAAAATACAGAGAAAAAGTAAGATTCTATAAAATACAGAGAAAAAAGTAAGATAAAGCTAGACTTGACCTGTCTCTATCAATACTATAGTTCGATCCACGCAGCATTTATTTTACCTACGAATATCTTTTAAGAAGCAAACAGAAAGTTTCCATGTAAACACAGCCTTCGCTTCAGAAAAAGAAATAATTCCATCTTTACTACAGATTCGATAATCCGCACCGCTGAGATATCTTATATGCCCTATCTGTCAAACTGTGACAGGACCAGCTTGGAAGACTTAAGTCGCTTCCGTTTTGAGTTGTGTCATGTCAAAGTCCATTCTGTATCGAGTTTTCTATTGTTATTATTAATCTTAAGTTTATTTTTCATGTTACAGTTTGATGTAATCCTGTAATCACTTATTGGATAATGTGCTATGTAAGATAGAGTTGTGTTCGCAAGACAGGCCTAAGCTACTAACCAGAATACTATAAGTCCACATCATAGTATGTATTGGTCAGGATGTAACGTCAATAAGTATGCCGCCGGTCGACTAGTATAGCATTAAATTTCATTTAGTTCAATTTTTTTTATTGTCCTTTAGTTTCTGTCTCATGTAAGTAAATGACCTTTCCATTTGTTAAATTAACAATAAAAGCACGTTGTCTATATCTGTCATGTGTATACAGATTTACCGTATCCGCATCTTAGGGTTGGTCATTTGTTGACATTGCTGTTAAGTCCAACAGACCACTGATTTATCCCTAGCCCCAACTCCCATCGCAACATTGACCATGACCTGGGTCACAACAGGAAGGGACACTTCCTAGTACGACTTTGGTTACAGAGGGCATTCCCGTTCACTTTGTTTTGGGAACGTGCTGGGCAATAAAAATTGAGGAATCAGAAAGTTTGTTTCGTTTTTTGTCTGGAGATACTGTGTCCAAGTGCTGCCGGAGTGTTTCTTGACGTCATCTTCAGCGGCGTATTCGTTGGAAAGCTGTCTGAAGCTGTCTTCATGTTATTGTTGATTATGTCTGTCGCATACTTTTTTGGGCGCATTTAAATTTGAAGACACCGATGTGAACTTAAAAGAAAAATAGTTTACAATAGTTGTCTGTTGTCATATTTTTTTTTATCCCTTGAGATATGACAAAGTTATAATAGCTGTATCAACAGTCAAAGAGGCTGTCACTACTGTCATTAAGTTAAGAGCTTATAAGTATCGACTCTACATTTTGGCTTTGAATCGCTGTTATCATTTCTTATCAGCTTCTATTAGAAACGCACAGCGAGATGGCCACCGAAATACCGATTACTACATATATTGAAATGTTGGATCGATACTTAAAGTAGGCCTACATCCTAGCAAGTTACACAGGAACATATCGCTGAGAGAGAGACGATTAAAATATAATTCATAGAATAAAAACGTTTTCCTAATACAAAGTCCTAGAAAAGGTTTTGTATTGAGAAGTAGTTGAGAATAATTAATTTTGAGACAAGTTTTTGTGTGTCCTGACATGTCTGTTTCAACGTTCACTATTTCTACTCGTTGATTTCAAGAAATCACCCAACTCGTATACGTTGATCGAATAAGTCTATTTAATGTAGTGTGCCCTTGAGTAAAGTGACCAACTCTATTCCCTCTACGACTACGGTCCTCCACTATTAATTCTATTGGTCAAGTGATGGGTTAGTAAAATTTCGTAGCAGTTATAGTATGAAAGTATACTATAACAGTGTCTCTAGCTTTAACTATGTTAGCTTAGAAAAGTGTAGATGTGTGTGTTCGTGTGGGCATCTACTTGAGCAAATATACGAATATAGATTGTAAGTGTGTTTGTGTGTGTCTGTGTGCGTTCGTGCGTTCACGTGAGCAACTATACGAGGATAGCAAGCTTGCATATGTGTGTGTGTGTGTGCATTTACTTGAGGTACTCAATGAGGACAGCAGGCTTGTAGGGTCTCAATTGGAGTTTGTAAAGAATTGATGTTTCCTCAGGATCTCCACGAACTGTGTATGACTCAAGTAGGGTGAAACTTGTTGACATTGAGATCATCTTTGATAGGGGGGGGGGGAGTGAATCTGATGGCACTGTGGGGCGATGGGGCGGTATGATAGGTTCTAACACTGACGTAATCAACACATTTATAGGAACCTTCGGATCAGAGAATAAGTTAGTAAATGGAAACACTGGTCTCAGACTCGGCGTGTCGTCACGTTTCCCGTTTTGTTAATTGAAATTCCTACTGAGATTGATATGGAAGAATGAGAAGTTTAATAAACAGAGTCTAGACCAAAGATTCTCATATTATCAAACATATCTTCTTTGTCTGGCACTCAAAAATGTGTAAAAGGTGACGAGAACCACTGGCTGGACACCAGCGAATAGCTTCGCTAGAAATTAAGCCAACTAAAAGAAGTATTTAGTAAAGTTTCTAGAGCTAGGAGTTAGATCTAGGTGGTAGCCTAGATCTATCTGTTGTTGTTATGTTTAGTTGTAGTTAGATCTAGTTTATAAATCTATATCTAGTTGTAGGGCTAGTAGTTAGATCTAATTGAAGCCTAGTTGTTAGATCTAACTGAAGTCTAGTTGTTAGATCTAAAGCCTCGTTGTTAGATCCAATTGAAGCCTAGATGTTAGATCTAATTGAAGCCTAGTTGTTAGATCTAATTGAAGCCTAGTTGTTAGATCCAATTGAAGCCTAGTTGTTATATCTCGCTCTTTCCTAATTGTTAGATATAGTTGTTGGGGGAAAGTAGGCTGTGTAGTCTAGTTGTTAGAACTAGCTGTTGTGTAGCAATAGTAAATTGTGTGCCTGGTTTTGTTCACTATGTATTTTTTTCATGCGAATTAGTGTTAAATGTTTTGGTGAACCGGTTAATGTGAAATGAAATATATAAATGCTGTTGAAGCATTTTTTTAAATCTGAAACTTTGTCTAAAATGCTATTTTATAAAGTATTATTATTTGGAGTGGCATTGTCTGTGAAATATTATAATCTGAAGTGCTATGTACATAACGTATTTCAATCGAAAAATAGGCACTAAAACTGAAGTGTAGGCTATGTATCTGTTAGGCACGAAATCTGAAGTGTTTTTATCTGTTAGACACGAAATCTGAAGTGTTTTTATCTGTTAGGCACGAAATCTGAAGTGTTTTTATCTGTTAGGCACGAAATCTGAAGTGTTTTTATCTGTTAGGCACGAAATCTGAAGTGTTTTTATCTGTTAGGCACGAAATCTGAAGTGTTTTTATCTATTAGGCACGAAATCTGAAGTGTTTTTATCTCAATGCAAAAGACTGGATTCTGTATGCTATTATGACAATATCGCTTTAGGGATAATTTTTTTGAATGAGTGAATGTATTTAGATCACCTCTGCAACAGTTCAGATTGTATCCGTTAAGAAAGCTGAGATGTGACACTAGGGTCATTCACGTTTCCTGACTGTAAATTTCCTTAGCAACAAATAAATTTAAAAAAAACATATTCCGACAGCTGTACACGTCATCTCAGATATTTCACAGTCTAGCAGACGTCATTAACTGGCTTCATTACTGGCCACAAGAAAAAACAACAAATCTAAGTTAATGTTCCTAAATCCCAAGCTCTGTTACAGAGTTGAAATCCTAAAATATATCATTTTGAATCTATCTGGATATATATCCATATATTGATACTATAGCAGTATGTGTATTCTATGCGATATATTTTTAAATCAATATTGAGCATATGTATGTATGTGTGTGTGTGTGTGTGTTTTGTGGACTAGTGGACATTTGACACCGATAGAAGGGTGATAATCCTACCCAGTCAATGTTCTGTGCTTGTGGACTCCTGTCTCAAAAGGTAGCCTATACATTAAATTTATGACTTGATTTCTGTAAATGTTAAATTAAACACAAACAATAAATAACAAATACCTCGCAGCGCCCCAGCCACGTCACCTGCAGAGTACACTTTATGACCCATTAAAATGCTACTACCCGTGGAATTATTTGATTATGGAAAATAAACATTTATAAATACATTTAAAACATACTTCTGATCTGAGTTCACTAATCGTGGATAATAATTCAATACGTGTTCTACGATAAATGAAATGCGGATTTTTTAAATTATTATTAAACTCATTTCTTCTCAATCTATTTCTATGAAAGTAACTTCTATGACAGATACATTTCAACGGTATTCACGCTCTGCCACTTGTAGGCTCTATTGTTGAATGTCTATCTATTTATGAGATCTACTTAAAGCCAGATCTCACTAAACATGCTTATAGAATAAAAGTTGCACTATGCAGAAAATACAATGTAGAGAAAAGACCCAAGTTAAAACAAGATGCTACAGTACAAGTAAACAACTTCATGTTACAGACATTGCTGTTTGTCAGTGCGAATCGAATACATGTCGCCTCCATTCAATCCCATCATTCTACTTCCTGTTTCTAAGCCGCGACTTTGTAATTTGAAAATATTGCATTCTTTCGTAAAACGCACGAACACACACACATTGTCATTGTTACTTTTATGGTCAAGTTTAATCATTGTATTTTTCTTTAATATTGTACGATATCTCTTTCTTATCTCTGAGTAAAAAAAACACTTTCCTTTCTCTCTCTCTCTCTCTCTCTCTCTCTCTCTCTCTATCTATCTCACGGATTGTATTTTATTCAAGAAAGGTATTTTCTTCATATGAATTTGTACATGTGAAACTGGGTCGGGTTATAGCTATCAGGAATTAGATCCTAAATTTGCAATAACAAGTACAGACTCTGCTAGTACTTCCTAGTATACTATAATTGGATTTGAAAGTTTTCGTAAAAAAAAGGGCCTACAATCAAGGACAGCTTGTCTGTCCACTCTCCGGTATTGATATTTCATCTCGTGCTGTCTCCCAGCATGTCCACTCTGTCACCGACTGACCATCTGGGCGGACACGAAAAGGGCGAAAAGGTTAAACGAACTCTTCCTTGTAACAAATGCAAGTGGGACTTGAACTAGTCTACAAGAGATGGGCAGAAGGACAGAAAGAAACAGATCTACCAGAGACGGACTAAGAGTATGAGATACATGACTCTAGTAGGCCTATAGATAGACAAAAAGATGAAAACAGAATGGAAGAATGTATTTGTTTCTGTTGACGTTTTTCTTTTAATCACAAACTTTTAAAAGATTTGATAGAAAACTAAAAGTTGGCAATTATTGGAAGAGAAAGTTGGCAGTTATTGGAAGAGAAAGTTGGCAATTATTGGAACAGAAAGTTGGCAGTTATTGGAAGAGAAAGTTGGCAATTATTGGAACAGAAAGTTGGCAGTTATTGGAAGAGAAAGTTGGCAGTTAGTTGAAGAGAAAGTTGGCAATTATTGGAAGAGAAAGTTGGCAATTATTGGAAGAGAAAGTTGGCAGTTATTGGAAGAGAAAGTTGGCAATTATTGGAAGAGAAAGTTGGCAATTATTGGAAGAGAAATTATTGGAAGAGAAAGTTGGCAATTATTGGAAGAGAAAGTTGGCAATTATTGGAACAGAAAGTTGGCAGTTATTGGAAGAGAAAGTTGGCAATTATTGGAACAGAAAGTTGGCAGTTATTGGAAGAGAAAGTTGGCAATTATTGGAACAGAAAGTTGGCAGTTATTGGAAGAGAAAGTTGGCAGTTAGTTGAAGAGAAAGTTGGCAATTATTGGAAGAGAAAGTTGGCAATTATTGGAAGAGAAAGTTGGCAGTTATTGGAAGAGAAAGTTGGCAATTATTGGAAGAGAAAGTTGGCAATTATTGGAAGAGAAATTATTGGAAGAGAAAGTTGGCAATTATTGGAAGAGAAAGTTGGCAATTATTGGAAGAGAAAGTTGGCAGTTATTGGAAGAGAAAGTTGGCAGTTAGTTGAAGAGAAAGTTGTCAATTATTGGAAGAGAAAGTTGGCAATTATTGGAAGAGAAAGTTGGCAATTATTGGAAGAGAAAGTTGGCAATTATTGGAAGAGAAAGTTGGCAGTTAGTTGAAGAGAAAGTTGGCAATTATTGGAAGAGAAAGTTGGCAGTTATTGGAAGAGAAAGTTGGCAATTATTGGAAGAGAAAGTTGGCAATTATTGGAAGAGAAAGTTGGCAATTATTGGAAGAGAAAGTTGGCAATTATTGGAAGAGAAAGTTGGCAGTTAGTTGAAGAGAAAGTTGTCAATTATTGGAAGAGAAAGTTGGCAGTTATTGGAAGAGAAAGTTGGCAATTATTGGAAGAGAAAGTTGGCAATTATTGGAAGAGAAAGTTGGCAATTATTGGAAGAGAAAGTTGGCAATTATTGGAAGAGAAAGTTGGCAATTATTGGAAGAGAAAGTTGGCAATTATTGGAACAGAAAGTTGGCAGTTATTGGAAGAGAAAGTTGGCAGTTAGTTGAAGAGAAAGTTGTCAATTATTGGAAGAGAAAGTTGGCAATTATTGGAAGAGAAAGTTGGCAGTTAGTTGAAGAGAAAAAAAAATGTAGAAGACACGAATCATCATCACTACTGCATTGTTTTATCTTTCTCAAAGAAATAAATACTATAATAGAATAGAGTTTAAGGAGGCGTGGTGGCTGAGCGGTAAAGCGCATAGCTTCCAAACCGGGGCCTCTGAGTCCACCCAGCTCTAAGTTGGGGAAAAGTAAAGGTCGTTGTGCTTGCCACATGACACCCTCGTTAAAAGTAGGCCACAGATCTATCTATCTATCTATCTATCTATCTATCTATCTATCTATCTATCTATCTATTTATCTTGTGCTGTTTTAAACAGTTCCAATCTTAGGGTATCTATCTATCTATCTATCTATCTATCTATCTGTTTTAAACAGTTCCAATCTTAGGGTATCTATCTATCTATCTATCTATCTATCTATCTATCTATCTATCTATCTATCTATCTATCTATCTATTTATCTTGTGCTGTTTTAAACAGTTCCAATCTTACGGTATCTATCTATCTATCTATCTGTCTATTTATCTATCTATCTATCTATCTATCTATCTATCTATCTATCTATCTATCTATCTATATCTATCTGTTTTAAACAGTTCCAATCTTAGGGTATCTATCTATCTATCTATCTATCTATCTATCTATTTATCTTGTGCTGTTTTAAACAGTTCCAATCTTAGGGTATCTATCTATCTATCTATCTATCTATCTATCTATCTATCTATCTATCTATCTATCTAACTTGTGCTGTTTTAAACAGTTCCCATCTTAGGGTATCTATCTATCTATCTATCTATCTATCTATCTATCTATCTATCTATCTATCTATCTATCTATCTATCTATCTATCTATCTATCTATCTATCTTGTGCTGTTTTAAACAGTTCCAATCTTAAGGAAATAAACTTACAATATCGTTATTAAAAGAGTATCTGTTTTGTCTTCGAATTTCCTTTAACTTTCTATGTTTTGTTCTGCAACTCTTCATCTAAATACAAACCTGGAAACCCAACAACACCATTTAATGTTTGCTATTCAATTGTTATGAATGAAAACTTTCAAATACAAAAGCGATCCTTCAATTCTGAACTAAACAGTGAGTCGAAATGAACGAATTAAAGATTGAAGTGTAAAATAACAGAAATGGCGAAAGATTCCCTTTGGACGAGGAGGGTAAATGCAGGAGGTGGAAGACTTTTAAAAGTTTCGTCTCTTCCCACACTGCTGCAGCTAGAGTTCAATATTGATCGTCGGGTATAAGGCTGCTGTATTGGCGTATAATGACAGAAATAAAGGCGAAACAATTAATATTTATTATATAGAACTACTTTTTTATTAGCGTTTTCAAAATTGTGTTTTCTTCCAGCAAAGCAACTTATATTAAATATGTCCATCTACAAGAAAATACGGAGGACTTGTTTGAAGTTCGATTGAAAACACAAAACTATTTTTTGATGTCATAAACTAATTTGGAATTTTAAATTGTTAAATATTTAGGAGATGGAACACACAAACTTACTCCAGGTGGAACACACAAACTTACTGCAGGTGGAACAAACAAACTTACTGCAGGTGGAACACACAAACTTACTGCAGGAGGAACACACAAACTTACTGTAGGTGGAACACACAAACTTACTCCAGGTGGAACACACAAACTTACTCCAGGTGGAACACACAAACTTACTGCAGGTGGAACACACAAACTTATTGCAGGTTGAGATTTAACTCGCTATGGTATAACTCATCAGAATGTTACATTATCATCTAAGCAGAGAAGCATTGAGACATTTACAACAGGTCGGGCTTCAGAAATAAAGTGTAAAACTGTAAATATTTCAAAACCAGACAACAAGAAATGAAAACAAATGCCAAAGTGTTATCAGTCTTTCCTTAAGATGACTTGCTGAATAGTGTTGGATCTAAAAAGTTTAGATAATATTTACTCGTCATCAATAAAACATTATTTTCAAACCAGGACTTCAGAAAACCAAGCCAGAAAAAAAAAACGAGATAGACAAAGAGAGACTCAATGACAGACATACAGATATGACGGTCCTCTTTTTACAGACTTGCTAAGAACAGCAAGAGACCGTTACAAATGGTTTAAAGTTGTGTAAGCGTCAACAACATCGACAGCATTAATGACCCACATTGTTATGAGACAGAAAAAAAAACAAGTTAAAAAATAAAAGAGCAATAACATTTCTATGTCAGCTCGACTGAATTGTAAATCTATTTGATGTTTTCAAACTTAGGAGACACGACTTAACGAAGCATAAATCAAAATCGTCTTATTTAAACATTATATTATATTTTAACTTGACGTTTTTCTTTATTCCTTTTATTGATGTTTTTAAAAATTGAGGAGGGAAAGAAACAATTTTTTTTTATTGATTTGTCGTTTTCTCTCCAATTGTTTCATAGATTGCAGCAGTTGAGATCCCAGGTGATTGATAATGCCAGCATGTCTTCAGAATAGATTGCATTCAGATAATTTTACGTTTTCCTCATCTGCGCATGTCTGAACCTTGAAAATAGTTGAAATGTATAGTCTTTTAAGTCTAAAACTAATGACATTGAATTGTCTCTTGAAGTCTTCAACAAACCATTTAGAAAAAAAAAATTAATTAAATAGCAGAATATTTTTTTTTATGATAGAAGGCATGAGCATATTTTTTTTTCTTGGAAAGAAACATTTTAGAGATGCCCAGACACATCAAGAGGTCGTTTGCTGCCTTAAGAAATGTTAAGACGTTATGTCACGAAAGGCTTTACCCCCAAAATATCATCGTCTGCAAACTTTCAATTGACTCAGACGAACGAGTTAGGGAACAATTTAGAAGCCTGATTGGGCTGTCCTGAATTGAGTTGAACTAGGCTATTGAAATGTTTCGAAGTCAATAAGGTCACGAGTCCTTGACAGCTCTCTAGATTAACTCAAATCGATCTTCCTCTTTTAATATCTCATAAAATGTAAGATAGAGTTGATTCTTAAAAATCTAAGTTGGATTATTTTTAACAGAGGCGTAGTGAGCAAAACGTGAGCCCCCTGGACAATGTATTTTACTGGCGCCCCCCCCCCCCCCCAGTTTCCATGAAAATCACATAGAAATGTAGACTTATAAATAAAAGTATTTAATAATAATATAATACAAATGATCTTAAAATGTATTACCTAACTAAAACATGTAAAATATTTTTTGGGCGCCTCTATGAAGTGGCGACGCCCTTACCTTGGCGCCCGGGGAATCTTGCCCCCTTGCCTCCCCCTCCCCCCAATCTACGCCTCTGAATTTTAAGTACTTGTCCTTATGCGAATGAGGATAATTTAATAACTATTCTGGTTCGTTCATAAAGGTGAAGCCACGTGATAATATTGATAAAACAACGAAAAAAAAACTGTCATTGTGTATTACGTAATTTGTATAGAAGAGATAGAGAATCACGTGGCTAAATTTTGTTTGTTTACGATTGGTGAATGAGGTCCATTGGCACATTCTAAAACCAAAAACAAACTTGTGTTTAAACGTACATTTTTTTTTATTTCAATTTTATTTTTTTTGGAATATTAAACTTCTTGAAAGAAACATACTTCTATGCAATATTTTATTAATCATTCTTCAATTAATTCTTGAGTTTAAAGTGCTCTGTAAATTGTTGACACTTTAATTGCGTAGAGCCGTGTATTTAGTTTTTACTTTGGTGACAAAGCTAATAGAGTCTACAATAAGAAGGTGCGCAAATGTTTAATTAGATCTATTGTTTCATTAAAAGTTGTTCGTGTTTTATTTTCATAGTAAAATTTAAAAAATGTGAAGGGAACATTATCCATGCTAGACAGGTTTATTTCATTACACTACATCAGTAATACCCAAACTAAGGCCCGCAGGCCGCGGGTCATATCCAGCAAGTATCTACATAAGCATTTCTTTTTATTTTCTCTAAGGTCACGTGAACAATGGCTTGCAATAACACAACGTACATGGAACTGATAAACAACAGCACAGAGCTGCAGAACGACTTTCTCAAGTACAAGTTCATAGTGAGCACCTGGAACCACAACGTCCCCATGGCCATGATGGTCAACAAGTGCGTCACGCCCGTCTGGATTATCATTGGCGTCTTCGGCAACGTCATCTCGGCTCTGGTGTGGGCCAACCCACGCATGCGCACCTGCAACACGGCGGCCTACTACCTGACCTGCTTGGCTGTGGCTGACCTAACCTTCCTTATCCTTCACTTGATATACGAGCTGGAAAACCCTTGGTTGCTAGGGACGCTGGATGTGTACATATGGTGCCAGATTTTTTCCATGTCAAACATGGCGGTTCAGTATTTGTGTGTATTCCTAGTCCTCGCCTTCACTGTGGAGAGGTTTCTCTCCGTGTGCCACCCGTTCAAGGCCGAGAAGTTCGGCAAGACGAGAACTCCAAGAACGATCTTCTTCCTTTTTCTGACATCACTGCTGCTCAGCTTTCCTCATGGATACTTCTGGGACATTTCTTTGGTGGGAGAGTGCGTGGTGCGCATGGACGAGTTCCAGCCGGATTCATTCTTCTCCATCTACACCTGGTGCACGGAGCTGGCTATCTTCGGGGTCATCCCTTTGATCGTCCTCCTGCTCAACGTGGCCGTCCTTTACAAGGTCAGAACGGTCGGGCAGTTGAGGATCGGTAAGCCGAAGCACCTCGCGTACGAGAGCCGGCAGTCTCAGGACAGCAGCATGTCCGCGTTGGTGGTGGACAATGACCACCGCTGCGTCAAGCGGTTTAGCGGAAACACCAACGGCGGCTACAACGCCAACTACAAAGGCACCACGGTCACGCTTCTCTGGGTTTCCTTTTATCTGATATTCACTATGTTGCCCAACACTGTCCTCTACGCCATGCAGGCCAACATCCCATTCGGACCTATGCCTTGTCTTATAGAGGAAATGGCCGGAGATGTAAGTATGGTGATAATCATTTCGTTATTTTGATTGAATATATCCATGAATTCTAACCTTAGCAATAAAATACACCAAATTTTCTTGTTTTGCGATGTTCCCAATCAGATAGAACTAAACATTTACTTGCATCCGTGCAAAGTAATTTAAGTGTTATAGTACTACAGTACATAATCCTTCATATTGTACATTATTCCCTTTTCAATACACAAGAATTCATTTTAGTACACAAGTGTACTTTTAGCGATCCCAGAGAGGGATGAGGCTGTTCTTGCATATATATATACGCTGTAACTGTGTGTCGACATCGTGTATTTATATAGCTAAAGCTAGCAGTATTATTGTTGGAGTGACTAAGTTAACTTTTCTATTATATAAGTATGTTTTATTGTGTTTCAATGTTTCAAAAGGGGAAAAAGCAAATTAGTATATATATATATAAATCAAATAGATTTTAAAACAAGATTTCATTAGTATTGTTTTATATGATTTAATACAAGTGGTATCATACAGTACATAAACAATGCCCCTTCACCAAAACTTCTTCCGTGAGGCCTTGATTGAGTTATTGCCCTTTGACAAACATCAATAAAGATTCATTAGGCCAGGCTCACACTGAAGCATATCGTTATAACAATTAGCTCATTGAATACAAGTCAATATTAACAATGTAATAATAATAATAATAACATTATATATATATATATATATATATATATATATATATATATATATATATATATATATATATATATATATATATATAATATATCTCCGTACCCTGTGGTATCATGTCGTCAGTTGGCTTGACAACACAAGACTATAGGCAACCCTCTCGACACGCACACATCTCGTCTATTTAAATAGACCGAGTTAAGGTTTTGTCATGAATAATTTGTAGTTTCTAGCTTCTGATATTCGTGATAAACTTATGGCCTGTTTACCTGCTAGTGTGGACCACTCCGGGGGGCCGATTCTGAGTTTGTGTTTTCCACACAAACTATCTTGTACCTTTTTAAAAAAAATCCTATTAAATTTGTATGGTTTCTGAAAAATCCTTGATCTGATTTAAGATTAAGCTTCTTATTTTCCATGTAGCGATTCTATTTTATTCATTTCATTCTGGGAAAATGGGGGCGGGCGGGGTTGGCTGGTCATTTCATACTGATCAATGGAAAGAACCAGATCTAAATGAAATTGAAGTCGTAATCACATTAAGATTCTTTCACTTCTAGATGTCGTAAAAAGTCTTTAAAAAAAATTGATTCTTCAAATGAATGCTAGCTTTAAAATATCAAGAAAGAAGTCAGAGTTTAGGGAAACAGTTTTAGCTCTATCTACGATCTAACTATCCACCACGACATGTCTGTATGGAAGTACATTTTTGGACATATTATACTGTAGTATTATGTTTGTCTTTGGTACTTTGTATTTTCAGAAAAGAAGATGTTTTAGTGATAGTATTTGTGTATGATATCTAGAGTTTATTGCAGTATTACAGTAAATGCCTGTCGATTGTGGTTGAAAGCAGTTTAAAAAGTAATGAATACAATAATGCTCTCAATTATTTAATTTTAGTTTTTTTTTATTTTCAATAGTCAAACACAGTATTTAACAACCTTGGCTTAATATCCAGTGATGCGAAAAAAAAAAGGAAAAATCTTATCTTGAAAAAAAATAATTAAAAAAAATTGAAAAACATTTTAATGTATTACTTCCCTTCCGCCAACTTAGTTTAAAACTACATGAAAATCAATGAAAACAGTTGATGAGGACAACTCGAACATTTTGTCATGCATAGTACTCTTTTTCTGTTTCCACATACTGTCTGCAAGCTTACAATCACGCCAGCCCCTAAATAGATGGGATGAAAACAACTCTTCTTCATTCTCCTTTCTTCCTTCTCTCTTTTCCCATCTCTTCTTCCATCTCTTTTCTTCCAACTCTCTTCTTCCATCTCTTTTCTTCCAACTCTCTTCTTCCATCTCTTTTCTTCCATCTCTTCTTCCATCTCTTTTCTTCTCTCTTCGTCCATCTCTTTTCTTCTGTCTCTTCTTCTGTCTCTTCTTACATCTCTTTTCTTCTATCTCTTCTTCCATCTCTTTTCTTCTATCTCTCTTCTTCCATCTTTTTTATCTATCTGTCTTCTTCCAACCTCTCTCCTTCCATCTCTTTTCTTCTCTCTTCCTCCATCTCTTTTCTTCTGTCTCTTCTTCCATCTCTTTTCTTTCAGCTCTCTTTCCCTCTCTTTTCTTCTATCTCTTCTTCCATCTCTTTTCTTTCAGCTCTCTTTCCCTCTCTTTTCTTCTGTCTCTTCTTCCATCTCTTTTCTTTCAGCTCTCTTTCCCTCTCTTTTCTTCTATCTCTTCTTCCATCTCTTTTCTTCTATCTCTCTTCTTCCATCTCTTTTCTGCTATCTCTTCACCCATCTCTTTTCTTCCATCTCTTTTCTTCCATCTCTTTTCTTTCATCTCTCCTTCCATCTCTTTTCTTCTCTCTTCGTCCATCTCTTTTCTTCTGTCTCTTCTTCCATCTCTTTTCTTTCATCTCTTCTTCCATCTCTTTTCTTCTATCTTCGTCCATCTCTCTTCTTCCATCTTTTTTGCTTTCATCTATTCTTCCATCTCTTTTCTTTCATCTCTTCTTCCATCTCTTTTCTTCTATCTTCGTCCATCTCTTTTCTTCCATCCTTTCTTCTTCCATCTCTTTTCTTTCAGCTCTCTTTCCCTCTCTTTTCTTCTATCTCTTCTTCCATCTCTTTTCTTTCAGCTCTCTTTCCCTCTCTTTTCTTCTGTCTCTTCTTCCATCTCTTTTCTTTCAGCTCTCTTTCCCTCTCTTTTCTTCTATCTCTTCTTCCATCTCTTTTCTTCTATCTCTCTTCTTCCATCTCTTTTCTGCTATCTCTTCACCCATCTCTTTTCTTCCATCTCTTTTCTTCCATCTCTTTTCTTTCATCTCTCCTTCCATCTCTTTTCTTCTCTCTTCGTCCATCTCTTTTCTTCTGTCTCTTCTTCCATCTCTTTTCTTTCATCTCTTCTTCCATCTCTTTTCTTCTATCTTCGTCCATCTCTCTTCTTCCATCTTTTTTGCTTTCATCTATTCTTCCATCTCTTTTCTTTCATCTCTTCTTCCATCTCTTTTCTTCTATCTTCGTCCATCTCTTTTCTTCCATCCTCTCTTCTTCCATCTCTTTTCTTTCATCTCTTCTTCCATCTCTTTTCTTCTATCTCTTCTTCCATCTCTTTTCTTCTATCTCTTCTACCATCTCTTTTCTTCTATCTCTCTTCTTCCATCTCTTTTCTTCTATTTCTCTTCTTCCATTTCTCTCTTCTTCCATATCTTTTCTTCCATCTCTTTTCTGCTATCTCTTCACCCACCTCTTTTCTTCCATCTCTTTTCTTCTATCTTTCTTCTTCAATCCTCTCTTCTTCCATCCTCTCTTCTACCGTCTCTTTTCTTATATCTCTTCTTCCATCTCTTTTCTTCTATTTCTTCTTCCATCTCTTTTCTTCCACCTGTCTTCTTCACTCTGTCTTCTTCACTCTGTCTTCTTCACTCTGTCTTTTCCCCTCTGTCTTTTTCCATCTGTCTTTTTCCATCTCTCTACTTCCATTCTCTTCTTCCACACCCTCTCTCTAAGATGCCACCTATATCATATTAAAAAAAACACCATTGCTCAACAAAACTCCAAACCTTCAAGCTTCCATATAATTAGGAACTGAGTTCTAAAGCTGTACAAGCTAAAGTGTGTGTACAGGAAAGAACAACAGCAATAGGAACTTGATGTATCATTCCCACTAGAGAAACAAGAAAAACATTTTTAATTATACTTTTTTACCAAAACAAAAATCTTATACGAAGTGTAATTGTATCAATTAGTTTGGATAAGTCATGTAATTATATTTATAACAGATATAGACCAACAGCAATAAATCTGTGCGATTAAAAATATTAATACCAGTTGTTTTTGTTTAGCGCAATTGCATGCTTTTAGCTTTCTCAATACGCTATGATCCTGTCACTTGTCTGGACCAGTTGATAAAATGATGAGAAAGAAAGGGATATCTGGGTGGATTTACCCGACCGTAATTGGTTTTTAAAAGCATTTTCCAAACAAAAAGAAAAAAAAAGGGGATGACCTTTATTCATACTCGTAGCTCACGCCTCATCGGGCCGACGTGCTAACCACTCTGCTAGTGAGGTACTTACGACTGGAGGAGATTGGATAGTTATAAATAAAGATATATAAAGAGGACTAATTCAGCTTATAACTCCATTGCATTCAAGTACTATTTCTTTCCCTTGTTTGAGATATTAAACAAAATAATTAACTACCAATATTTAATTAACTAACTGGTAATATTTTTTTTAAATGGATTCTGGTGTTGTTAGGTAAAAGAAATAATTGTGCGAAGTTTCAGCTAGATTCAAGATTTGGCTTCGGAGAAAAAACGTGTACAAACTTCTTACCAGACAGACAAAGAGACAGACAAAGTGAATTGATATAAGCTTTGTAAAAATAAAAGTAAACATGATGGCAATTGACTAGCATCTCTAGTGCTCTCAAGAATTTTTTTTGCAAGACTTATAGAAAAGCTTCAGTAAGATTAGTGCACCTTGTCACATAAAAAGGGGGGGGGCAGAAGCGGTAGAGTAGTTTAAATATTTTTGCACTTATATCATAGTCAATAGTCTTTACTTTTTATTGCTGCTATTACTATTAATGTGCGTTTCAATTTATAATAATTGTGTATGTTCTATTTCATTTTTTTTCTATGTTTTATTATCTACTTAAATAATGAATAGCTCAATTTCCTTTTTTTTTTTTCAGCCTGACTGGCGTAATTATTTCTCCTTCATTTCCGTCAAGATCGTGGTCAAGGAGCTCAGCCTCTCGCACCACGTGGGCAACGTGTTCATCTACCTGGCCACCAGCAGGCGCTTCCTACGTCTGACCCTCAACAGTTTCTTCACCCAGACCAAACGGTGCGGCAGCGAGACCAGGGAAACATCTTTGCACACCATCCGTGCGGCACAAAACAGAACTCTGGGAGACGAAGTGTAAGCAGACGATGTTATCGTACCAAAAGTAACCCAAATATTTCTGGGATGCAGGTTAAATCGTGGATCATTAACTTCGTGACTCTAGAGTATTACAAGACTGACTTGCTGTACTGCACGTGCAATGATACGCCCTTGGATCCATACCTAATCTTGAAAGACTATTAGACAGTTTAAAACTAGTCACCAAAAAGTATACGTTTCACTCTATACATCGTCTTTATTCAGAGTTCCAAGGAATCAACGGATCTTATGAGGTAGAATAAAATGAACTTTTTCATTAGAATTTATTCACCGAAGAATGATTCACTGCATTACTGGACTTAAAGGAGGTGTCTGATACTAGTAAATTGGAACCTCATCTGCCTGTTACTCAAGAACTCGAAGGCCCGGCACAGCATTCCAGTGTCTCTGCATGTGACTGGTAAGAACTATTTGACCCCGAAATGTGCGGCTACAATCTGGCATGTTGCTTTTGTTGCCTGTTGGGATACGTTCTGTTGTGTCAATTTTTTTTCATTAGTGATGAGACCTTTTAGTTCATTCTATGTCCTAGACTAAAGGGATCTTTATTCCAAGTGTCTGAACATTTAATTGTGAGTCTTTCTCTGGCACTTGGAGGATCAATGCAGTAAGACTAGATCCTTTTTCAAGTGTTGCCATTCTATTGTCATACTACTCCTTGTAAGGAGTGTGCTATTCATTCCATGGAGAGCTAGTGGGCCACAAGGTCTATACAAAAAGTATGAGGGAATAAGCAACTTTAAACAAATGTTACACGGAGACATGGAGGCGCAGCGGCTGAGTGGTCAAGCGCTTAGCTCCCAAACCGGAGGTCCTGGAGTAGAATCGGATTTTTATTTCGCGATCTTTTAGCCTCTGAGTCCAACCAGCTCTAATGGGTACCTGACATTGATGAAAAGTTGGTGAAAGGTAAAACCGGTTGGTCATTGTGCTGGACAAATGACACCCTAGTTAACCGTGGGCCACAGAAACAGGTGTTCTTTACATTATCTGCCCTATGAACTACATAGTCTGAAAGGGAAACTTTGATTCATATAGCCTATGTCTTGTATTATTTTCATAAGAATGTAATTGTGGCAGTAACAGGTCACAGAACCTTTACGTTATTTTCCATAAAATAATTTATGGAACTAATAAATAAATGCTATAAATACAGTATGTATGTATTTATGCCTTAAATTGATAAAAAGTGAAAACAGTGTTGGTTTGTATTCACATGTTAAGTTCTTACATTTACGGTATAATTTCAATACGAAAGGAGCATTAAACTTTCACTAGATGACTTAAAGCTTATCTAAAAGTAACAAAGTTGAAAGTAACTAGCGGTAATTAAAGGAGATTTGATATCATGATCCACAGAAACACATTGTCAAAATTATAGCTCAATTCTTTTTTTTTTATTCAGTTGGCAATGGTTATGTTCAGTTTAGCGTCCTTGTCAGTCCTTGATATTGTTCAGTTTATGTGAATATCTCTAATAGAAATCCACTGCCGATTTGTTTCTATAGTTATTCCTTCCTCAGAGACTCCTGGGCCTGATAATTCGTGTCAATCATCCTACGCCCTTTTCAGTTGACAAGTCATGACATTGACCTGCAGAGGCTAATCAACAAACTTTATGTTCTTGTTATCTGCTAATTAAGATTTCTTTAGATCAGCAAGAATTTATTTATTTTTATAAAGCGCAGAACGAAGGGGCCAAGATCTAATTTTGCTGCAATGTCAAATCTTCTGCTTTTCGAATGGCGCCAACAAACTTCATTAATCAAACTTGATGTCAGCAAGAAAAACTTCAGAAGACAAGGAGACATGTCATACAGTGAATCTTGGTGCTGATGTGTCACTTTGATTGTGTTTGTGCTTCACAGCGTTCAGACAGAGGGCTGACACGGGATTGTAGGTCTAGATCAAACATCAAATCTGGGGGTGGCTTAACTGAATCATTTCTTGAACCTTGTTGGCAAGTGATGTGTTGATTGAATGCTGACTCTGGTCACATTTATTAGTTTTGTGATTTACGGGACGACGAACAAACATTAAATACATTTATTTAAAAAAAAAAGCGGGAAAAAACTTTCTTTTAGTAGAACAATGTTTTTTTTCTTCGCTAACTCAATTTTTCAAGATTCTGATTCTCATACCAACTAAAGGAGCAATATCTTCACATCATTTTCAATGCTAACTTGCTGGAGCATCAGTACTTGAATCTGAAGTTTCAATATTTCTTCTTGTTGTTTTTTATGCTATTTTCAAGCGTATTGTACTTAAAATCATTTTTTTTTTGCTGCTTACTTAACACGGGTGACCTCTGTTATTGAAAGAATATTAATTCAAATTATTTTTTTAGCCGGCTGAATGCAAATCTCGGAGCACAAATTTTACATACCTAAACTTGATACTACCCTGCCCGTTGCCATCCCCCGTCGTCCTGCGGAAGGTTTGGACTCGGAAGGGAAGTAGATTATCTTCAACTCTGAAGGAACATCCAAAACATGTCAAACATTCTACATTTGTATAATACAGCGAGAGAAGTAATGTCGTAGTCCTCCTCTATCAGAATAACGCAATTAATAAGGCAAGCTAATTAACAAATAGAGAACACGATGTTAGCTCGCTATAAGTGTATGGCAGATGTGATAAGATTTAATTATTCCTGAGTATATGGTTTTGTTTATAAGTTCCTTGACAACGACTTCATTCCTTTTACTTTATGTATACTTCATTCAGGAATCATTTCAACATACCAACATACATCAACCATGGGACTGTGAAGCCATCACAACTTAATCCAAGATTTTACGAAATCTTATGACACAATTTTAAAAGAAACAAAAAAAAGTTACACTTCTTCGTCAACTTATAGCCTGGTATTTAGACGAAAATCTTTTTTTCTATTCATAATAATCATTTCTTTAGAAACCAAAGTTTAGTTTAGATAATTTTATTTGTCTTATAATTACACTTATTGAGAAAAGAAACATACATACAATATCTACTGCATTATTCCACCTAAAGATTAGGTTTTCATTAAGAAGCATTAGATCTACAACTCTAAACTTATTATCATTTGTCTCTTTACAAGCCTCAAAATATTGTCTTGCTGCTATGTAACTAGAATAGGGTAGACAACTTGTATTGAACGAGTTAATTTCCATACAGACTGAATTGATTCTCTCAAAGTAAAAAACTTTACATTATTATCTTCTAAGGTTGTTCAATACTCTCGTACGTATTATAAACAACAAGCAAGCACAAACTATAGATACAAACATAAAAACTTATATAAGAAATATGTTCTTATTTTGAACATTATGTATTCATACGATGTATGTGTAATATATAGTATGTATAAATACATTTCAATGTAATGTGATGATGTCATAACATGTATAGACTTCAATTATTTCGGATTATTTTGTAACTGTCAATAAAACTTTTCAAACTATGACAATGAGATAACTTTGTTGATTTTATTTTACATTGTAGTGTATAGAAGTCATATGAGGGGATGACTTGAAGAATAGTACATGATGGGAGACCACTGACAGAGGCATTTCAAGTTCAAACAGGAGTGAGACAAGGCTGTTTACTCTCTCCCTTCTTGTTTCTACTAGCCAAATATTGGGTCTTGAAGACAGCCACAGACCAGAAGCGGAATGGTATACAATGGACACTGTGGAAACAGCTAGATGACCTTGACTTTGCAGATGACTTGGCCCTTCTTACTTACACACAGCAGCAGATGTAGGAAAAGATAAATGTTGTTGCAGACAATTCAGCTAGAATGGGTCTTACCATAAACAGAGGGAAGAGCAAGGTGTTCAAGATAAAGGCATCCAACAATACACCCAATGCAGTCCAAGGTGAGGCGCTGGAAGAGGTAGAAAACTTCAGACATCTCAGCAGTATCATAGTCCACCATGATGCAGATGTCAGAACCCGCATCGAGCAGCCTTCCATCAGTTGAAGAACACCTGGGATCTAGGGAAATAAGCACCATCACCAAGATTATCATCTCTTTAACACCATTGTTAAGCCGATAATATTTTATGGAGCAGAGACCTGGAGAACAACCATCAACACCATGAAAAAAATCCAGGTATTCATCAATAACTGCCTGAGGAAGATTCTTATGATCCGCTGGCCAGACAAGATCTCGAATGAGGAACTTTGGAACAAAACAGCAGCTAATTGAAATAGATATGCTTCAGAGACTCTTGGGATGCATAGGTCACACCCTTCGCAAGCCTGCATCCAACATAACAAGGCAAGACCTAACCTGGAACCCCCAAGGAAACACATAAGTTGACACAAAACTCAGCCAATAGAACACTATTTCTATGTCGTGTTATTCCTTGCACTTCGTTCATCCTTATGTGCCATCACGGCTTTTGAGACCAAAAGAAAATCTGCTGCCGAGGACAAACGCAGACGACGAAAAGAAAATCTAAATCGACCGCCTGCGGATTATGGTTATGCTTGCCCTGGATGTGGCAAAATATGTAAGTCACAGCTGGGACTGCGCAGCCACGGGAAATACTGCATTCCTCACTGATCTTCGGACTAGAAGACTAGCCTTATTATTATTATTATTATGTGCCATCACGGTCTAAGTATAAACATGGGGGTGTTTTGTCAGGTATCTTTGGAGTGTATACAATGTATAGCCTGTATTTTGTTAATGTTAATTTAAGTATGACTATTAGATTGTGTAACTAACAGACTACCATAGGATAGATGACATAAAGCTCAACTTTTGCTTTGTGGTCTGTACTTGCTGAACGATAAAGCTTTGGAACGAGCTCGAATCCTGCTTGATAATTTGAACCTAGGGAACCGAACCACATTTCTAATATTATTTGACCAAGGAACTAGAACTAGAGTTACTAGAACATTTATGCTCCATTAATGATGTAGGCTAATCCATTATTTACTGTCTAGCTTTATCTAAAATTATAATTATATAAATAGAAATTGAATATATCAAAGGTAACTAGTACAACGTTAACCTTGTATTCCAGCGGTTCTCAACCTTTTAGGCTCGGCGACCCCTTTTTATAATCCCCCACTGTGCTGCGACCCCCCCCCCCCACACACACACACATACAGGAATAGAAGAATAGGCAAAATATAATCCATATTTTCGATGGTCTTAGGCGACCCCTGGCAAATCGTCAATCGACCCCCCAAGGGGTCGCAATCCACAGGTTGAGAACCCCTGTTGTATTCGGATTT
Organism: Biomphalaria glabrata; assembly: GCF_947242115.1. Taxonomy (NCBI): domain Eukaryota; kingdom Metazoa; phylum Mollusca; class Gastropoda; family Planorbidae; genus Biomphalaria; species Biomphalaria glabrata. Next base: position 77,143,976 of record NC_074711.1, read on the forward strand.
AATAATGAAATATTTTTTATAAATGGGAATAGTATTACAAAGAGTTCTCTGTTAATTAGTTAATGTTCTTCTGTTGGATACCAATTTGAGGACACGATGCTTAGATACAGAGTTCGAAACTACAGCTACCGCTATCTCATGGCACCATGAGCATGAATTTAACCTAGGGAACATAACTTAAAATAACACGTTACTCAGGTTCTACATTGATTATGTCCCTTTCACAAAAAGGAATTGAACTGAAACTGAAACTATTTTTAGAAATGTAGGTGAAAAAAACGGGGTCAGATCTATATTTAGCAATTAGTTTTCTGCTTCTGGGAAGTTTACGATGAAAAAAAAGTAATTTACTTCACTTCTTCTTGGACTCTTGGCTGCATCCAAGGAACTCCAGTGCTCAGATCTTAGCGTTTTAACTGGGGACGTTAGAGACAATGTCGGATTCTACAGAAGATTCCCGTGACAATCAGGTAACATTTATTCTGTGTAAATATTGTCATCTCAGTCATGTTTACGCTTTCTCGCTCTCTCTGTATATATATATATATATATATATATATATATATATATATATATATATATATATATATATATATATATATATATATATATATATATAAAATTACGAACTCAAAAACCTATGAGCGTTGCCAAAGGGGTTTGGAGTTTAAACCCCCTTTCAGCGGGGTTTGAAGCTAAGAAATACCTTCTCAATATAAAAATAAAGTAAATTATACACTAAAATTCGTTGAGCGTAGCTAAGCCAATGGGGTTTTTGAGTTTAAACCCCCTCCTCCAGGTGGCTTTTTTTTTTTAATTTTAATTACCCTCCAGATGGTTTTGAGTTTAAAATCCCCCTACAGGGAGGTTGAGGTTGAAAACCCCCTCTTCAATACTATTCTAAAGCAAACTACTCTCACCAAATTCTATGAGCGTAGATCATAACACATTTTTTTTTTCTAAAAAAAAAGGGTGGGGGGCGTCATTTTTTAATTTTGCACGCAGGCGGCCACAACCCTCGCGGCGGCCCTGTGTATATATATATATATGTGTATGTGTTTGTGTGTGTGTGTGTGTGTGTGTGTGTGCGTGGATGCTACAAGCATAAGCTATTAATATATATGGCACGTACTCAACGCAATGAAATGGATCACATTGTGATCAAGAACGAAGTGAAATTTAAATGGCAGATGCATTTCGAGTTCCACTGTAAGCTGTCATAGTATTTATAGATTTCTTAAGTTTCTAAATATCCTATACGTTACAAAGATACAGTAGACAAAATGCAAGGGAGGATTGGGTTATGTGGTACTTATTATCAAATGCTTGGTTTGATTGTATTATATATCACAGTTCAATTCATTAAATATACAGTTATGCGGGATAGGTTTACTAATTGATTATATCAATAATACTAATTTTAAACAAACATTGTTACTGTTATGGAATGTAAAAAAAGTAAAGTTAGCCTTTCAGACCTCGCGATCTCTAGGGCAGATGATGTAAAGGTTAGCTCTTTGAGTGTGTCATGTGGCCAGCACAACGACCAACGCCTTTATTTTCCCCCAATTAATATCAGGTACTCATTAGAGCTGCGTGGACTCAGGGGCGCCCTAAGGATCCCGAAATAAAAAATCTCAGTCTTCATCTGGATTCGAACTTGAGAACCCTAGTTCGGAAGCTAAGCAGTTTACCACTCAGTCACCGCGCCTCCAGTTATGGTGTATATGTTTGTATTTCTGATGTATCCATGAGAAACGGTTGGCTGAATAAATTTCTAATGTATCCATGAGACACGGTTGGCTGAATAAATTTCGGATGAAAACACTATTGTCTGGTCTATAGCAGCTTAAGTAAGTTATTTACCAATGTTAAATTTAAAATCCAGATTTGAAGATATAACAAAAAGACGTGTACTTTTAGTCAGTTAGATTTAGTTTTAAGTTTCATTTTCGAGTTGTGTCCTGCATACATATTTATTGAAGTTAAAATCTGTGAATATTTATTAATAATAGTTTTTTTCAAGAAGTCTGCGCTTTCCTCGTATTGGCCTCCATGTTATCGCAACTCTTGGTGTGCGTAGTTCATTTTGTCGTAGAACATGTCCCGCAAACCTCATGCGACGCTCTGTCACAACCTCCCACTAAGTGTTCCGTTCATTAGTTATTCATTGCGAAGTCATCGCTTTAACATACAGCTATCAGCTTCATAAGGGAGAAATTGTCTTCCAAAAGCTTTTTTTATTTTTTTTTATTTGTTAATTATTATGACTTAGTGACAGTAATAACACTTTATTGTCTTCTCGATGCAAATGAAAGACGCAATCTTATATTTATTAAAATGTATCTAAAGTATGCGATATAAGGGTAGCTGCCTGGTCGTGTGGTTGGTGCGCTGGACTGTCGCTTGGTCGTCTCGATTGTCCCGGGTTCAAACCCTGACCACTGCCATTCCCCGTCGTCCTGCTGGAGGTTTCCACTAGGAAGTAAATTATCTTCAACTTTGAAGGAACATCCGAAACATGTCAAACAAATGTATAAACATTATATAAATATGTCTACTATTTGAATACATTTATTTTCTATGTAATATTAAATTACACTTTAAGACCACTGGGCTAAGTAGGAATCAATAATTTTTTTCTAGTACATGTCAGCTTTTAGTTTCAATTCAAATTTCAATTTCAGTGTTTGATCAAAGAGTTGAAAACATGACGTCAGAACCGAAAGAAAAGTCGTGAACGTGCGACAAGACGTTGATTACGCAGTGATCTATTTATAACATGGTTTTATTTTGACTAACCTGCGAATGGGAAAACCCTGTTACCGGGTCTCTGTCTGATTAATTTACGATATGGTGAAAACAAAAGTCACTTAAGGCTTCAAATAATTGCAGTAATTATTGTGGCGTTTCTCAGCAGAGGATAGAGAAATTGGCTTAGTCAAGACCGGTGTACTATCTATTTGCAAACGTCGCGGTTTATAGAGCTTATAAGGGCTGTTCGTCAACCTGTTTTCGATGTTTGCTTTGTCTAAAAAAAATAATATTGAAGGTTGTGTAGAAATTATATATAGATATATACAAACGTTTCACCGCTGATAAAATAAATTCTCGCAAGTAGATAAAATGTTGTGTTCAATGTTATCTTGTTATCTTAACTAAAGATTAAACAAAAATCCAAAAGGCTATTTGAAACATAAAAGTCAGATCTATGCATTAGAGGTTATAGCACTATTTATAGTTCACGAGCCCTTGGCGGTTTAAATTACATTCTAAAGACATGAACTGCTTAGGTGTTGGTCTATACGCCTACATACAAAGTCTGTATTTACGATTCGATCCAAACATTGAGGAGAATATTTTCTAGTAGTTTCCTTTGACTTCAAAGATTAGAATCGTTCATATAAAGCACTTTTAGTACACAATTGTAGTGAAAATGAAAGCAAATACAATTATATATTTTTATTAGAATTGTTCCTAATTGATTGCCTGTGTTTGCGAACTTTTATACTTTGCATTGACCTGGTGGCCGAGTAGCTACTGAATTGAGAAGTATCTAATTGTAATCCTGCTGAAGACTGAGATTTTTTTAAAAATCATTATTAAAGGTTGCTTAACCTTAGTTGATCAAAATAAAGGTCGTTGGGCTATCCACATGATAATATCGTTAATCGTCTGACATAGAAACAGGTCTGACTTATTCACTATTTAAAAGATTTTGCATTTCGAATTTTTCTTCAAATCATTCGACACGCCCAACGCCCTCAGATTCTGCTTACAGAGAAAAGAAGAATTATGTCCAAGAAGCTTTTGTATCTTATCCCTCCACTTAAACCTATTGTTTAATTAAATCTTGAGCCTTGCTGCCAGTACCTACCCGCTGACAACTTTAAATTCCCTACAAGCAAGTAGATAACTGAATGTGAGCTCTGCAGGTCTCGTGGTTGTTTATTTTCGGCGATAAGCTTCCATGCTCATTGAACCTGTGGGCGGGTTTAAAAGCCGACGTTGTTCGATATCTCTTATATAAAACCAGCGCATTGAAGAATGAAGCAACAATCTGTAACGTGGCCCTCAAAAGAAAGTCGGCGTTTAAAAAGTGCGTTGCCTAAAAGATATTGGCGAGTTGAATACATTTGTTCAAGCTGCTCCTCGGCGCACATTTAAATTAGGAATGTATATAGAAGATACCGAAGTAGTGAAAGAACATAACACTATGTTGAAATGTTCAATGCAATAGTTTTGTCTTTATTCGTGTATGTTATGAAGAGCTCAAGGGAATAGGATCTGAATACATATTGGGGAGAAATGTGATGCTGTTGATGACTCGCACTACTCGCAAATGACTAGTTACGCCTCTGCTTTGTAGTTCACCCTCACTGAAATAAATCTCTCTTGTGAAAGGGAAGAAACTGTTCAATCTAGTCCTCCATTAACAAAACCGTGTTTAGTTTGTTGTTATTTTTGTTTTAGTGTTATTGACAACAGATAAATAACATAATAATATTTTGTATCTGGCTTTTTAGGCCCGGCGACTAAGAAGCTTACTGAAGGGAAGGTTAAGTCAAGAAACTGCCCTGAAGCTTATTGATGACTTCGAAGGGGAGCAAGGAGCCCTTCATTTTGTCTTGAATGGTTTGTATATTAGATATGTAAGACCTATTTATGTGCGTGTGTGTGACTAAGTGTATTTTAATTGTTATTGTTTAAACTATCGAGAGAGAGAGAGAGACTTTAAACACTAAGTCGTTCTAATGTCCATGAGAGCTATATGAATTAAATTAGTTTCTTCTTAAATTCAAATCAGCCTATTTTTTGTTCTAATATGTAATCAGATCATAAATATTGGTCTATTATAATTTTGGAGTCTCTGCGGCTGAGATGTAAAGCGCTTGAATTCTCAACCCAAGGTCCCGGGTTCCTATCCTGATGAAGAATGGGATTTATAACAACTTTGGGCGCCTCTGTGTTCACCCAGTTAAAATGGATACCCGACATTAGTTGGGAAAGTCAGGGCGGTTGGTCTTTGTGCTGGCCACAGCACACCCTCGTTAACTTTGGGCCACAGAAACAGATGACCTTTACATAGTCTGCCTTACAGATAACAAGCTCTGAAAGCGGAGCTTTACTTTTTTTTTTGCACGTTATCCGAAATGTTTGAAAAGCTTTAGTTTTCAATAAACAGTATAACTGAATTTATGTATTTATTTATTTTTTTGCTCGCAGAACTAGAATTAGAGAGCAAACAACTTTTGTGAATTATTTTAAAATGAAATACATTTTTATTTGTTCAGGCGCGGAGCAGGAAGTCCAAGAATACCTGAACAAGGTGATGAACGAGATGTTTTAACTACAATACATTACTTCATCCTTTTTATTTCTAATACTCTTTCTTTCATCACTTCATCTTTGTGTTTAAATACATGTTAATGAATGCAAAGTGGATGAATGTCTGACTTTGCGCTCTGGACTGTCGTTCGATAGTCTCAATGGTACAAGATTGGAACTTTGCCCCCCCCCCCCCTTTGGCCATCTCATGTCGTCCTGAGGGAGATTTGGGTAAGGATGTAATTATCTTTCAAAACTGAAGGAAGATTCTAAATATGTCAAACATTTATCAAACAATATAAATGACCCGTTCCTAAACGTTGTTCAGATTTTTAAAAAAAAACCTACAATCTCTTATTCTTTAACTCAATGACTCAGACTACGATTATTAGTAAGTTTCTGCCATAATTAATAACTTATAGCGCTTTTACAGTAATCATTAGTGGTAGCTAATTAAAAGAATACAAATCATTTGGGATTTATTAAAAGAAATGTTCACATATTAAAATAAGAGGAGAGAATACTACAGCCCTTCTCAAACTGTGGTGCGACCCGGCCCTTCATGGTTGTCACGAGAGGTGTCGAGTAGGCAGTCCTTGTATTTTAAAAGGGCAAAACATCTGCTGTGTTTGTATTGTAGTGACCACTCCATATCTGAGAATGAATCTTGTAAAAATGATATAAAAAATATATAAAATATTCCATAATGTGAAGTCTTTCTTCTCTTAGGTAGGACCTCTCAGACTTTTCTTTCGGGAGGCTTCTGCTAAATAATGGATTCAAAATGTTCTTTTTTAATGAAGAATATCAATATCAATACGTCTTCGCCAATCTGGCCTAGAGCCTACCCGTCTTTCTTGCATCAGAACTGTCGAATTTCGACTCAGTGACGTACCATCGCTCTGTTGATGTCTTTTGCCGCACTTTTGCGTGAGTACAACAGGCCTTCAGTGAGGATGACTTCTCAACGAACATGCGTACCACAAACATCTCTGCGCAAATGCACTTCAGAAGCGAACCTTTATTTCACCTGCGTTTTTCTAAGTGGCTAGGAAAAGGCATTTCTGAATTCCCGAAGAAAAGAAAACTCTTGACTTACAGGTTTCGCTAAATCCCCGCTAAGGCGGCTTCTGGGTCGAAGCGCAATAAGCATGTAGTATGAGTAGGTCCCGCCTATGTAAAATAAATAAATAAATAAAAAACAGGAGGGTTAGCTATTGATGATGACAAATGTATAGATATACTAATAGGTTGCAGATATAGCTTGTGCCAATGAAGTTCAACATTCACGTTATTTGGTAATTCCTTGCTCATTGTTCACCAGGACCCTAACTACACAAAATCAATGACCGTTGACGCCCAGTTTGTGGCGTCTGAGCTGGACACTGAGAATGAAACAACAGTACGACAGTTTGCTTGCAGTGACTGTAAGAGAGCTTGGTGGATGAAAGTACCAATAAGAAAACAGGCGAGTGAATAGATTTCTAATTACTTCAGTTCTATAGACTATAACAGTAAACACACACACACAAACTGTACGATTAAAAATGTAAATTATTACGCTTACTTCTATATATAAGTCTCGTCATCGGCTCTGAAGTCTAGAGACACAATAAGACGTCTGCCCAGTTACGGAAGTAATTTGCATCGTGCGTTGTCTATTGATGCTTTTAAGTTACAAACAGGAGACTTGATTCTAGCAGCTTTGAAAGAAAGACTTGAACAGCTGAAGGAACTGGGACATACACATATCTGAAACATACACATATCAGGGACATACACATATCTGGGACATACTGTGATGTTGCTTGTTCAGGCTGTCTTGAGGTCAACTATGGATGACTGTTGAATTTCAACCAATTACTCTGCAAGCGTTTGGGTGTAATTGTTCGGGTGTATTCCGCGTAGTTGAACAACAATCCAGACAAAAACAATGAACATCTGTTTTAACTAGTGAAGAGATGTAGTCGACACTGATGAACAACTTCACATATATTTATTCTAATAAAAGGCCACAGTAAAAGTCTCTGTCACTAAACACGTCGTTACCCTGGAGTATTCTATCGCTAACTGATTTTCCGGTCTCTAACCCAACATATCCCAAACGTCACTAGTCCCGTTCAATATGCGTCTTCTATGGTGCGTCGCTAAATAACTAAACTATAAATAAGGTGTCTAACAATACATATCTGGGACTTACACATATCTGGGACATACACATATCTGGGACATATACATATCTGGAAAATACAAATATCTGAGACATACACATTTTTGGGACATACACATATCTGGGACACAAATATTAGGGACATATACATATCCCATTTTACACTAAAAACATATAAAGATTCTTGATTGATAAACATCATTTGGGTTTTGTTTTGTCATGATGTAAGTAGAAACATATATTTGATATTATGAATACAGTGGTTAGCTTGCTAAATAGTCTTTAGTTCCTAGACCTGTGAACATTATCAGAGGAACACGTCAAATATCACGAGATTATGTGTTCTATTTCCAGGTGTCATCTTGTAGGATATGTCTTAAAAAGTATGATCCTATTCGTAGAGACAAAGAATGGGGGATAGGAAAGTTTATTTGTGACTGTGGCAATCAGTTTGCGTAAGTATTTTCTTTGATGTAACTTGCTTTGAAATGAAACCTTCACAACAATGACATCTTTCTAAACTAAAACAAATATTTAAAAAAAATACGTCACAAAAATAATACGTCTACTATGTCCAATCAGATTCTACATCACGTGATCACATCACATGATCACATCATTTGGGTTAATGGGTCTAAATTAACGTTGTACAATTTAGGGGACTAAATAACTGTACCAGGGTCTTAAGCGGTGTCCGCTATTTGGTACACAAAAGCAAACGTCATGATTTTGTCATAAACAGTCAGACATCAATGTACTTTTAGTGGTTTTGGCGAGATGAATGTGACGTCAAGCGAATGCTACAAGTGTAACAAGATGGTGCCTATCAAACATATGCTCAGACCAAGGCGTAACAGAGGAAGAAAGACTACCGCGCCTCACTCATGTAATGGTGTGGACTGTTTTAGGTCAGTTACTTTTTAATATATTTGGAGTGACTTTTTTTTCCTCAATTTTCTTAGAGTGGGATTTGCCTTTAAATTTCATTAGATAGACATTAATAAGCGTGTTCCATATATTTAATTCTCACTTTTTAAAACCATCAACAGCAAGGATTGTACAAGGCACAGAGATAAGTCTGAGAAAGTAAGTTATCAGTGTCTAGTTGTTCAATTGATAATCTTAATTCAATCAATCAGAAATGACTTGTAAGTTTTATAACAGATGGGGCTATAGAAACAGGATCAGCGGGGCTACAGCGTCCGCCCATCGAACAAATATGTGTGTACCTGATATATAACACTCGCCCAGGGCCCCTCGCACATCTTAGGCTGCCGCTGAATACTAACTCTTTCCAATGTATCATTACGTCCTAGCCTGAGTGTAGGAGGTAGAGAATGATCACATACTTGGCTCTAATCTGGGATCATGCCTACCAAAGTTCAAAGCCCAAACTACACGACCAGCAGCCACATAGACGAACACAGAGTATAGATCACAGAATGCAGCGGAGAACAATATTCAACTCTTCTCAAATAAAAACAAAATTAAAGCAAAAAACAAAATAAATTAAACCTTACTAAGTTAAGCTTCAAATGGAGTAAAAAATGAAACACTATAATTCCAAGTACGCTGGATAGGCAAGGGACATAATTTAAGCTCTTTAGTTTAGGATAACTCTTGTCTTTTAGTTCCTTGTCATTCTCTGGGCTTAAAGGTCTCGCAATGGCCTATTTCAAGCTTGTTTGCTATTATATTTTGTGAATTCCAATCGAACGCATGGAAGTACACATCAATCTACAGCAACGATAACATCAACAATAAGGCAACAGCAAGAAATTAAAATAACATTTACTTCCTTTAGTTTTCAATTCTACAAATCATATAGAAAACTTTCCCTAGTTAGAATAATTCCAAAATAGATGTGCTGATATCGTTGAATTAATAAAATATTTCTCTATTTCCAGGGCGATGGCTGTGATGATGACGGTAAGAGAAATTTTTTTTTTTTTTACATTTGTATTGCTAAGTTCTATAAGTTTTTGTCCTATCAACTACTACATGTATACACAAACAAAGTTTTCTTTTTTTGTTAAGAAAAAAAAAATTTAGTATGCATATAAGTAGGACATAATTTAAAACAACAATTAATAAGTACTTTTTCATATTATCGCGTGAAACATGACGCAGACATTGTAAATGTACATAACTGAAGGAAGTTATTATTTTTTTATGTTTTATTCTTGAGGATTTGAATAAGAGATCGACACTTTACAAAACAATTATATCAATTAGATATTCATTAGAAAACATCAGTTAGGCCAGGTTCACATCTAACTTCACATTCACCTATCCTTTGGTCTGCTGGTCCGCTGGGGCACCATACAAGATATGTCAACCTTCTTTCTCCATTCTTCTCTGTCATTTGTCTTTGATGGAATTTCATTCTGATGTTCTTTCTGAAAATAATGAAACCAGCCTTTTTACCTGCCTGGGTGGACCACTTCGGGTCCGATTTTGAGTTTGTGTTTTCACATAAACTGTCTTTAAAACCTTTGTTATTTTTAGGGCCTTCCGATTGTGATGGGGCATTAAAAATATACTAGGTCTCTACTATATGATCTAAGGAACATTTATGCCAAGATTTTATCAAGATTGGTCAAACGGTTTTGATTTCCATGCGGGACATCTTCATATAGATACATACATATTCTTTCAATTCTTCTTTATATATTAGATTAAGAGCAAAATAATCGCTCTATAAAATATATATTCTTTTTTAAAGTAATTTTTATGTTTCTCGTTACATTAGATATTGACGATTTAGGCGGGATTTGAACATTTCTATTATTTCAAAAATGTACAAGCAAACAATCTTGTTATCTTTTCAGACAATTCACCGGTGTGCGTTCATCCAAAGACTGGACAGAAGATCCTGACGTACAGCGAGCCCCACGTTAGCACGGGGTCAACTGTCACCACGTTTACACGACAAGAGAGTCTGGACAGTATTAATGAAGGTCCATCTAGGCGCCTGCATGATATCAATGAGTCTGATTGAAATATATCGATTGACGAATTGGATTTATTTGACATTTTCATTGTCAATAAAAACATTTAATTTTTCATGTAACAGAAAGTAAACTATTTATGAATTATTTCCCCTTCATTTATTCCCATAGACATAAATAAATATAGACTGGCCGAAGGATGTAACTTCATGTAACTTGAAAACATGTATATCTATTGTATTCGGATTTCCGAATTATGAAAAATTGCATGATCTTCACTCTTGGAGATTAAACAAAACTACACTGCCTCCTTATTTACAGTAGATATATATATAGGTGTGTAGCTGAAATAGATATGAATACTTAACTTTTATACTGCTCATAAATGCTGTATAATGCTGTATAATAAAGTACACAAAATTGCAAGTCACAAAGTTTCGTTTCATAAAACTCTTTAATCGGCCAGTCTATATTTATTTATGTCTATGTTTATTTCATATTAATAATTAATTTAAATAATTTTTTTTTTTACATTTTTTTTCTATTCTTTGTTTCAAATGTTTTAAAGCATGATTAGGTAATATTTTGGTAATCTGAGGTATCGAATTGATTAATTGCATTCAAAACATTTCATTTCGCCAGGAGTCTAAATACTTTAGAGATTTAATAATTATCAGTCTAAAATTAGAATAATACTAAATTGGCAATAACACAGGCGTTTCAATGTTAAAAAGAAGAATTGTTTTTCAGTATGGACAAAAGAATATAACTTCTATACATTATAGCAGAATATGGAAATTGTGTCTCAAACTAACGATACACATAATGAAATAGTGAACAGCAAAGTGATGTTTCAATGGGCTTTCGTTGTGCTTATGTATATTTTGACATTGCAGTGAAGGTGTCATATATCGGTTTGAGTTTTTTTTTCAAATAGTACAATTTTTAAAACATTATTTAATAGCTCAGGAAACTTGGAGTCCCGGGTTCAAATCCTGGTGAAGACTTTTTTGGGGGGATCCTTGTGCTTTAATGGGTACCTGACATTAGATGGGGAAAAGGTAAAGGCGATTGGTCGTATGTCGTTGTGCTGGCCACATGACACCCTCATTAACCGAAGGCCACAGAAACAGATGACCTTTACATCATCTGCCCATCATCATCATCACTAGGTCTGAAAGAAATGCACATTTAACAAAACAATGTAGGCCAGTGAAACGATATTTGATGGATTTAAGTGAATGAATGTAGGTTAGGGATAAAGGTCGAGGCTCTGCGCGGGCTTTTATGTTAGCGGCTGATATTCTACAAGTCTCTGCCAATCTTATGTACTGGCCAGTATTTGTGTCTCTTACAATATTGCTATTACATAGGCCCTACTGCTATTGAATTTATTTGTTAGTATTTCTTTGATATTTCATTGCTTTTTTTTAAAATAATTTTAACTTTCGGATTTTGTCTCTTGTTGTTGACTAAAATAGTTTTATATGGGCCGACGATTTGGACTCTTTGATTTTGGACTCTAAACAGAATTTTCAAAAACAGAATGTGACATACTTTTTTAAAGATTAATTGACCGATAAAACTTTTGTTGTTTAAATTTTTTCTTCACATTTTAGTTAAACCTTTGTAGAAAAAAAAGAAAAGCTAAGTGAAAAAACAAAAGTTTTACAGTAAACTAAAATCTAAAAGGTTTCATTTAAATAAAAAAAAAGTATTGATATTATCGAGAGTCGATCATTGTCAGCAGGACAAGAAAGGAGAAAAAAAGATGTTATTAGTTTTGTGTCTTCTGTCTGTCCGTCAGTCTTTATGTATGCAAGGTTTATATCTAAACCTAAAAAACTAAATGCGTTACAGAAAATCAGATTTCATATTTTTAACGGCTACTTTTTTAAACATTTGTCTAACCTACTTTTTTTTCTAAATATAAATTATATATTTATAATATGGCGAACCCAAAAAGACCTCCTACGAGTTTGTGTTGCAACACAAACTACTTTTTCTTTATCTTGTATTTTTATTTTATTTTTTTCTTTTGGTGATAAAATATGTACATTGTGATCGGATGTCGGGTTTGATGTTGTGTAATATTCCATTAGCTTTGTTAAATATACATTCAATTGACTGATATATTATTTGTTAATATTTGACAATACCTATTGTGATGTATGAAATTAAAATAATAAAAATAGAATAGAATAACATGCATTCGTTTTTTTCAATGTTTTGTTTTGCTATCTGTATAAAAAGCGAGCTTTGAATGACATAAACTGAATTAGAAAGTGAATTTTATTATTTATATATGGAGTAGACAAGACTATAGGCTGTTGGTGATGACACCCTGTCCTACAAGTAAATATATCAAGCGCAATCTTCTTCAAGATGCTCATTTCGTCACAACTGTAAATATCTACATAAGATGTCAAAAATATTGCCGGGAGTAGCAGCCCCATAGCCCCCTCCATCCAAACACCACCTCATTTCATCTTTTTCTATGGGACCATATTCACCTGCTGCCCGAATGTTTTCTTCTATTCATTTCATACAAAATGTTCATGCCATCACTTAAATCCTGTTTTTTTTCGCTGTCAATATACTTCCAAGTTATTAGCCAACTTCCGTCTAAATACCTAATTGGACAACTATACTTCCAAGTTATTAGCCAACTTCCGTCTAAATACCTAATTGGACAACTATACTTCCAAGTTATTAGCCAACTTCCGTCTAAATACCTAATTGGACAACTATACTTCCAAGTTATTAGCCAACTTCCGTCTAAATACCTAATTGGACAACCATACTTCCAAGTTATTAGCCAACTTCCGTCTAAATACCTAATTGGACAACTATACTTCCAAGTTATTAGCCAACTTCCGTCTAAATACCTAATTGGACAACCATACTTCCAAGTTATTAGCCAACTTCCGTCTAAATACCTAATTGGACAACCATACTTCCAAGTTATTAGCCAACTTCCGTCTAAATACCTAATTGGACAACCATACTTCCAAGTTATTAGCCAACTTCCGTCTAAATACCTAATTGGACAACCATACTTCCAAGTTATTAGCCAACTTCCGTCTAAATACCTAATTGGACAACCATACTTCCAAGTTATTAGCCAACTTCCGTCTAAATACCTAATTGGACAACAATACTTCCAAGTTATTAGCCAACTTCCGTCTAAATACCTAATTGGACAACCATACTTCCAAGTTATTAGTCTACTTCCGTCTAAATACCTAATTGGACAACCATACTTCCAAGTTATTAGTCTACTTCCGTCTAAATACCTAATTGGACAACCATACTTCCAAGTTATTAGTCTACTTCCGTCTAAATACCTAATTGGACAACCATACTTCCAAGTTATTAGTCTACTTCCGTCTAAATACCTAATTGGACAACCATACTTCCAAGTTATTAGCCAACTTCCGTCTAAATACCTAATTGGACAACCATACTTCCAAGTTATTAGTCTACTTCCGTCTAAATACCTAATTGGACAACCATACTTCCAAGTTATTAGTCTACTTCCGTCTAAATACCTAATTGGACAACTATATCTCATAAACGATGTATATCAGTTTAGGATTTTATGCAATCTTCGTGAGTGTCCTGGCGATGCTATCTGCAACTTGAGTGTGACTAACACCACCACTACTCTTTTATATTACCCAATGCATTGAACCTTTGATATTTTATCTTATCTTATATTATTATGCCACCTCGCCTCCTTCCAAAAGTTAACTTGTTCGCACATTTATTTTTCAATGCACAAAGTTTCTAAGCAACATTTTAGTGTATGCTCCATATAGGCCTACTTGTGTATCGCACTATTAAAACATTTTGTGTGTATGCCCCATGTAGGCCTACTTGCGTATCGCACTATTCAAACATTTTGTGTGTATGCCCCATGTAGGCCTACTTGCGTATCGCACTATTAAAACATTTTGTGTGTATACTCCATGTAGGCCTACTTGTGTATCGCACTATTAAAACATTTTGTGTGTATACCCCATGTAGGCCTACTTGCGTATCGCACTATTCAAACATTTTGTGTGTATGCTCCGTGTAGGCCTACTTGTGTATCACTCTATTAAAACATTTTGTGTGTATGCTCCGTGTAGGCCTACTTGTGTATCGCTCTATTAAAACATTTTGTGTGTATACTCCGTGTAGGCCTACTTGTGTATCGCACTATTAAAACATTTTGTGTGTATGCTCCATGGAGGCCTACTTGTGTATCGCTCTATTAAAACATTTTGTGTGTATGCTCCATGGAGGCCTACTTGTGCATCGCACTATTAAAACGTTTAAAAACAGATATGTTACATACATGGAGCATGTTCCTGTAATCGCCACAGCCGGTTAATAGAACAAAAACAATTAAGGTACAGATAAGGTCTGCAAATTTGACTGTAACGTCTTTACTCAATAACAATGAGCTAGCGCCATGGGCGTAGCCAGGATTTTTTTTCGGTGGGGGTTTTGGGGGGGGGGGATTTTTTTCTCTCCGCGCACCCCCCCCCCCCTCCGAAAAAAAATATGTTTGTATGGATGGATGTGTGTGTGTGTGTACATAATTAATCTCTATTACATTATGACCCTTCATTCTTTTGGAAGACGTTTATTGTGCCCTTGAATAGGTTCTTCCTGGAGTTGATGACTTCTCGCACTTGCCAGCAAGGGGTTTGGGGGAGCTCTCAGAGCTCCCACTTCGCCCCGCCGCCAATCACTATTTCTGGTATTGAAAGCCAACTAAATGCATATTCTGAGGTACCTACAGTGCATTATTTTGCTATTAAAAAGTTTTATTTCAAAAACCTAATGTACTATTCTTTCTGACTTAGACCCTCCCGCGCCGTTCGGCGCATTTGCTGGCAAGTTGTTTCCACAAAAAAATCTGTCATTGGCAATGTCTGAAGCCTCTTCCCACCTGCTCTGAGGACCTCCATGGAAGTGTGGCGCCAAGTTGTACTAGGATGTCATCGCAACTCTTATTATGCGTAATTCATTTTGTTGGAGAACATGTCCCGCAAACCTCAAGCGACGCTCTGTCACAACCATACTAAGGGGTTGACTCCCATTTCGGCATAGGATTTCCTTGATTTAGACCCGATCTCTACAACTGACTCCTAAAATCCGTCTTAGCCATCTATGTAGAGCCACATTTAGTGCTTTTCAATTTGAATTTTTAATTCAAAACCACATTTAGCTACGTTCATAGAATTTGGTGACTGTAGTTTGCTTTAGAAATAGTATTGAAGAGAGAGGCTTTCAACCTTAAAACGCTCTGAAGGTGGATTTTAAACTCAAAACTATCTTGAGAAGTTTTAAACTTTTAAGAAAGCCATCTGGAGGAGAGGGGTTGAAACCCAAATCCCCCCCATTGGCTTGGCTACGCTCAAAGAATTTTAGTGTATAATTTGCTTTTTTTTTTTTTTGAAGAGGTATTTTTTTTTAGCATCAAACCCTTCTGAAGGGAAATTTAAACCGAAAACACCCAATAGGCTTGGCTACGCTCATATAGCATTTTGATTGCGAATTTTTAATTTTTTTTTTTATTTTGAAGATTTATTTTTTAGCTTCAAACCCCGCTGGCGGGGGGTTTAAACTAAAAAAAACATTTGGCTATACTCATAGCATATTGAGTGCGTAATTTGCTTTTTTTTTATATTGAAGAGATATTTTTAGCTTCAAACCCAGCTGAAGAGGAGTTTAAACTCAAAACCCCTTTGGCTACGCTCATACAATTTAAAGTGTGTAATTGTTTTTTTTTCATATTGAAGAGGGGTTTATCTTAAAATATGGAGAGCGGTTTAAAATCAAAATCTTCCTTAGATGTGCTTTTGGAATTTTGGGATTGTCGTTTGCATTTTTTTTGTTTTATAGAAGAGGTGGATTTAAATGCAAAACCCCCTGGTAGGGGGTTTCAAACTCAAACCCCCCTGGTAGGGTTTTTTTAACTTAAAACCCCCTGGTAGGGGTTTTCAAACTCAAAACCCCTGGTAGGGGTTTTCAAACTCAAAACCCCTGGTAGGGGTTTTCAAACTCAAAACACCTGGTAGGGGTTTTTAAACTCAAAACCCTCTGGAAGGGTTTTCAAACTCAAACCACCCTGGTAGGGGGTTTTAAACTCAAAACCCCTTTGGTTGTGGTAGCAGGACAAGTGATGGTTTAGTATTAAAAAGCAAAAGATAATCACTAAACTACGACACCCCCACCCCTGAGGAGGGGGGGGATTTCATTTGGGGGGGGGGTTGAACCCCTCCCCCCATCCCTGGCTACGCCTATGGCTATGGCTAGCACCAGTGTTCAAAATAATTTTCCAGGCTTCTCTAAATCAAGGTAGTTTACCGAGAGACTGGTAAGAAGCTAATACGTCACTCCCCTATTTATGTTTGAATTGTTCCCCTTGATATGCTCGTTTGAAATCGAAACTACACTATACAGTGCTTACCGTGAAATCCTTTGGGAAAATCTTCACCTAACAAGGCTCGGTAATCAAATATCTACTAATCTAGACTAGACTTGGACTGTTCATAGAAATAGAAATAACACAAAGCCAATAGATTCTATTTGTTGTGAGTGATTTTAGTTCTAGACTTAGATATAGATCTATATCAATATCTTATCATATGCAGACTATTATAATTATACTATTAATTAAATTAATCACATAGAGTCTACTGATACTCACAGTCAGTCACACTCACACTGTAGTCACAGTCACTAAAATTAATAAAATTAAATATGACTGTCACTAGTGACTAGTGTCACTGTCACTTTATTAGTTTGATTATTTCATTTCATAATTCATATTATTGACATAGACTATGATAGACATAGATCTAGTCTAGATCTATACCTATTTTAATACTTTGAAAGGGAAATCACTTAATCAGTAAAAAGTGTAAATAATATGTACTGTACTACTGTAGTCATCTAATATTAGATCTAGCATGTACTGATGTAGTATCATAAGTATGATGTAGACATATCTAGTTCTTATCATGTAGTCTATATAGATATATAGATCTCTAGTCTTATAGATCTAGACTCTAGACAATATAGAATCTATATCTACTCTATCTATATTAATTCTATATAGATCTATAGGCTACTATTGAGAATAGATTCTAGATCTAGAATCTAGACTATTATACATAGGACCTACTATAGTCTCTAGATCTAGACATAGAATGATATTTGATTGATAGATGGGAGATGAACGTATGCTAAAGGCAGTCTTTTTGGGTGAGCTAAAAGGTGGTCGACGTAACAGAGGCGCCCCACGGAAACGGTTTAAAGACCAGTTTAGGCGTCAACTTACGGTATACCAACTTTCCTTGTCTGACATAGAAGAGAGCACCTGGTTGCATGCAGCCTCAGAACGAGACTCACAAAGGCTGCGGGATACATATTTGAGATCAAAAGAAAATCTGCCTGAGGACTGTAAAGATGCTGGGAAGGCCAGTTCTCCAGAGGATCTCAGTATTGTAAACTCTTTCTTTCCATGTTATTTTCAAGATCCTTCGAAGGCAATGCAAGTGGAATGAGTTTAGTTTTCTCTCTTGATTTGTGTAGGTAGTCCACGACTCACTGCCGTACAGTAGCATGCTTTGTAGACCTCCATTTTGATCGCTGTGGTTAGCTTCTGGTTCTTCCAAACTCTTGGTCTGATATATAGATATTTTATGTAACATTTTAATTATATATATATTACTTGATTCTAGATCTAGACTCCTCTCCATGTGCAGATCTAGATCTTATCTATTCGTATTATCTATCTATATCTACTATTAACTATATATATATATATATATATATATATATATATATATATATAAATAGATCTATATCTACAATTTTATTTTACAATTTAGTAATACTGTACAGATATCAGGGGTGAACTGGCTATATGGGCATTTTGACAAATGCCCGGTGGTCTGGTAGGCCAACAAAAGGGTGGCATGAATGCCAGTAAATTGCATTTCTTGCGTAGAATTAAGTCCTCCCACGCCATTTGGTGCATTGGGCGGCGAGGTGTCTCTACAAGGAATTGTCACTGGCAATGTCTGAAGCCTCTTCCCACCTGGCACTCACCACTCTGAGGTCCTCCATGAAAGTGGCATCAAGCTGTACGAGGATGCCCCTGTTTGTGCTTTCCTCTTATTGGCCTCGGTGTCACAGCAACTCTTAAAGTAAGTAAAGTTCCCCTTTCAGACCATGCAGTTTATAGGGCAGCGGTTAACGAGCAGGGTGTCATGTGGCCAGCACAACGACCAACCACCTCCACTTTTCTCAGCTATAGTCAGGTACCTGTTAGAGTCGTCACCAAGGTTCAAACTTAGGACCCCAGATATGGAAGCCAAGTGTATAACCGCTCTGCCACTGCACCTATATGACCATGCAAGACGGGCAGTTATATAGCTGAGGATGAAGAGTTGTATTTGTAAATTGAAGTCCATATGCCTGAGAAATGGCAAGGAGTGAAACTAAATCATAAACAATATATGTCCTTTGCAAATAGTTTCAGTGCAGATTCGCTGGCACGCGTCCAGAACCTAATTGTATACTTCAATGTTTGTAGTAAGTCTTTTGCACATGCGGGGTATATGGTGTGTGTTGCACGATTTTGTTTTAACCTGTTTGGTAATTTGTGCTAGGTATACAGGTGTGTGGGGTATATGCGCAACATGAAAAAAAGATGCTTTCATGTCATACAAAATTTTGTTGTCATGCTCAAGGCATTATGTAGACCACAATTGGTCATAAGTCAAGCACAATTAAACTCTTGTGCGCTCCACAGGCTCTTGGCCCCTAAATGGTCATGTGCCTGGGTTCATTCACTCTTCGTGCCATGGATGCTACGCAATGGTGTATATGTTAATGTATATGGTAGCGGGAATTTTTTACATCAAGAGATTCCTCATTCTTAGTGTTACTCTTTATTAGTTTAGTAATAGAGCTTATCATCCAATAAATTATTCATATAGGTAAATACTTTCAATACATTATTCAACTTTACAAAATGATTTTGAGGACATGTATGATTGGATTCCCATTATATGGCAAACAATTTGTGGGCTGGGTTGAATAGAAATGCCAGGGCCAAATTTGACACCAGTCCGCACCTGGTAGATATAATATTATAATTAGACAATAGATCTAAAATCTATTGATCTAGACCTAAACTAGAAGTGACTAGATCTATATACTATTAACAGAATATTCAGATGACTATATGATCTTTCAATCTCTAAAATTTGTTCTTTTACTTGTTCCAGATTGAGACACCTCCTTGATAAGGCAAACTGATTGAAAATGTCAGGCTCACACTCACTGGAAAGTCAGGTGAATTTGAAAAATGCCTTTTTCATTGATACATATCTACTTATTCTAGATTACAAATCAGCTACATATTCTATGAAGTAATCTATTCACTGGAATTCGATCAGTTGGATCTGTGAATCAATAAAGTATATCTAAGGGTCAAGCACTTCTTGCCTTTGATTAGTGGTTGGCATATTAACTTTTTTTCTCCTAATTGACGATACCATCATTGATTTGACCTCATTAAATTAAATTAATGTTTAATTTTATGAACTTTACTTTCTGTTATATAAAAAGAGCATGCATTCACCTTTAATTCTATACCAAATAAAACATTTTCTGATAACAAACAAAAAAATTTTTTGAAGCTTAATCTTAACAGGGGAGTGAAATAGTAATATGAGCAAAATGAAGAATTCCGTCGAAACGTGGACAAATAATTACGGAGAGAAAGAGTATAACTTAAATTCATTTTTGTTTTAAGTGCCAGAGTAAATTTCAGAAGCTGATGTAGTCATTGAACAATTTATTTTCAATTGAGTTTGTTTGTGATGAATCAGTTCTATAAGCCTACCACATAGAATCTCCAGA
The DNA here is from genome assembly GCF_947242115.1 of Biomphalaria glabrata. Taxonomy (NCBI): domain Eukaryota; kingdom Metazoa; phylum Mollusca; class Gastropoda; family Planorbidae; genus Biomphalaria; species Biomphalaria glabrata. The sequence goes on from NC_074711.1 coordinate 77,164,358, forward strand.
CATTGTTGTATGTATTTTAATTTTCTCTCTGAATACAAATAACAACAGTGGACTTTTGATAGTTTTAAACAGATAGGCCAATTCACTAAATCTCTCTAACTCATTGTTAAACAATTTAATCATGAGTAGCTTTATTATTACTACACAGCATTATTCTTAAATGGCTGGTTTGTCACTTTAAAAATGCTGCTGACAATCTTATCATCTTCACTTATCCACTAGCATTTTAGACCGTTGAGGCACCACTCAAGAACTTTTTACCTTGCTCTCTCATTTGCCTTTGATAGAATCTCTTTCAATGACAGGCTTGTCCATTCTCATATGTTGTCTTCCCATCACTTTCTCTCTGCCTCTTCTTCTTTTCCTGGCACTGTTCCCTGAAGGATGGTTTTTGTGAGCCCTGAGGATCTTGAGATATATGGCTGTAGAGTTTTAGTTTGCATTTTTTTTACAGTAGGCTTTCATTAAACTTAAATTTCAAATATATTAGAAATTTTGTTTTAGAAATGTATATGGATATAATTTTTTAGCAGTACTGCAGACTTGATCAAAACAATTCACATTGCAAGCTTTCTTTGTAATCTAAAAAAAAAAGGTTTTTCTTTGCATGGCTTCTATGACAAGATGCATGACTCAAATTTTTTTTATTATTCTTTAGGCACGCCGCCTTCGGGAGCTTTTCCGTGGTAGGTTTAATCAAGCTACAGCTACAAACCTGATTGATAAAAAAGGAGGCTTGGAAAATGCTTCAGATTTTCTTTTAAATGGTGTGTCAATTAAATTTGCATAATGTATGTAATTAATAACATAAATTTTACATATATCCCTTTTTTTTAGAGGTGTAAATGTATAATCAAAAGCTTATTTGAGAGATTTTTATTAACTTTTACACAGTACATCCAAACATATTTAAAAATTATTTATTAAACTTTTTTTTCAGGAGATGTAGAGGAAGTGCGAGCATTTCTACAATCGGTAGTATTCTACTTTTTTTTAGTATTATACACATTCAAATCAAATCAAATGTTATGAGAACAATGTTGTTGTTATGAGCATGTTCTTTTCTTTTTGAGCAGCACAGAAAAACTTTAACTCGTTTTAACTGCTTCAGCTTTTATAATGACCAGTGTGTTTCTATAATATTTCATTCTCAGCTCTTACACTATTGACTAACATGAACTAATTAAGTTACAAGTCTTTTATATATTTTTAGCTCTACCTGTTCATTAGCATATCCCCCCCCCCCCCCCCCCCCCCCCCGAAAAATAAAAAAAGAAAAACATTTTTAACAATGTTAATCCAGAGAGTGTTAAGTCTCAGTTTCTACTGGTCACTAAGGATGTAAGCACACAATAAACTTGACCCAATTAACTGACCATGTCCCTATTCGTAAATTAGATTCAACTGAACTCACATTTTACACCTTCATATTAGGAATTAACAAACGAAATACAAAATATTTGTGTCGTTTATAAATTTAACTTTTTTTTTTATGTTGTGGTCTTTATTGATATGTAAAGGATACAAAAAAAAAATAAAAAAATATTATTTCCATATTTCTGCATGAAGGATCCAAGTTACCTTGAAAGTCTTAGACAAGATAGCAAGCAAGTGGCCTCTTTACTTGAAAACTGTATTGATTCTTCCATACGTCAGTTTGCTTGTAAGAAGTGTAATAATACTGGTGGAGGAGGGTTCCTGCTCGCAAGGAGGTGAGTGCATTTAAAACCAGGAAAATAGGAAAAAAAATTAACATACTTAGCCCTCAGCTTAATTTATATGTTTTTTTAATTACTTTTTTTTTTTGTTTTCTTTGGAATGAAATTATACATTCTTTTAGTGACAAATAAATTATGGCCTTCTTCAGTGGCAAAGAAACGAAATGAATGCCTTTGTTCTATGCCTAAGTTATGGTTGCAACACGATTTCGCCCACACTGCAGTTTCCCCCTCTCCATGGGTAAGTGGGTAGCCATACAAGGCCCCAATGAGCCCTTCCTGTCTGAACCTTACTGGTTTATTTGGCTTTACCCTTGTCAGTTCTACCAGGCTCATTATCTGAGCCACAGGGGAAGGCTGGGTGTGGGCCTGGTTAAAAGGTTTGACATTGAAAGCATTTTATAAATAGTGTTGTGCTTAAATCAATTACTCTTTCCATTAATAACAACCTTATGGAACAAGACACAACACAAACATTTGTCAGTTCAATTCAGAACAGGCAGGTATTTTTTTTAGATGAGCAGAAAGAATATTAATGGAGTCTGTATTAAATTTATGCTTTGATTAGGTTTCAAAGTGCAACAATTGCAAAGTGAGATATGAACCCATACCTACAGATTTGGAATGGGGAGTGGGAAAATTTATTTGTGTCTGTGGAAATGAGTTCCCGTAAGTTGAAATAATTCTCTAATTGGTATACATTACTAATATATCTTAGTTCTAATTTTCACATAACTTCTAAATATATATACACATTTTTATTATATATTTGTAGATTAAATCTAAATTTTTAATTTTTTTTTTTAATTATTTTATTTAGACAAATAGTTTTTTTCCTTACCACTAATAGGATATTTTAATCAGTCTCATTTACATTGCAATATCTGTGAATGTCTAATGATTCCTATTGTTATCTATTTAGTGGCTTTGGTCAGATGGGGATCACATTGAGTCCGTGTTATAACTGTGGAGAAATGGTGCCCATACACCATATGTTGCCACCAAGAAAAAATATTTCAAGAAAAACCAAAGCTCCACATTCTTGCAATGCCCCTGACTGCATTAGGTAATGTGTTGTTTTTTTTTAATTATTAATACATAAAGATAAAATGGGTATATTCATAGATAGGGATTTTTTAAAATTCCAACTAGAATAAAATTTCAACACATCTTTACATTAATTACAAAAATTATGGAAAAGTCCTTTCAAGTCTTGAAATGTATGGGTTCAGATGGCCAATGGTTAATCATCTTTACTTTCCCAATGTATGTCAGGTACCCATCATTAGACTCAGAGGCATCCTAAAGGCCTGAATCAATTCCAGTCTGCTCTGGTATTTGAAGCAGAGACCCTTCAGTTTGAAAGCCAAGTGCTTTACAACTTTGCCATATTTACATTTAATATCAACCAAAAAAATAAACAGCTACCAAAAAAATAAACAGCTACCAAAAAAAAAAAAAGCGAAAAAAACAACACCTTAGCAAAAGTATCTGATACTAAGAACATTTAAGCAAATGCACATTCTTATCAATAATGTCAGACTTTTGATTAATTCCAAATTCTTACCTTATGCCATTGAAGAATACAATATTTCTATTATAGTTTTATTTCCAGTATTTATGTTTGTCCGTGCTAGTTAGTGATGACCATGTCCATGCTAGTTAGTGGTGACCATGCCCATGCTAGTTAGTGGTGACCATGTCCATGCTTGTAGTGGTGACCATGTCCATGCTAGTTAGTGGTGACCATTTCTGTTGTCCGTAGAGCTAAGAGCTTGAATCTGTATTTCCTGTATTTCTGTTTCTTCCCGAGTGGTTAGTGAGTCAGTCAACATATTCGGCTAAACACAGGGTTTTGTTGCAGCCGGTGCATTTGAGTAAACTTTTGAATTTATTTTGTCCCCTTGTTCTGCCATGGTTTCTCATGTGTCTTCAGAACTTTTCACAACTTACAGTGAATTCTAAACATGTTCTGTCATTTGTTCTTCGTCTTTTAAGAGATTCCAACAGCAAAAAACACTAAACCACAACTTACAAATGCTTAAATTCTAACAAATGTTTCAATTCATAATAAACACAAGTATAAAAACTTAAAAATAATATCTGTCTTATTCCAAATCATTTTCTAATATTTATTTCTATCCAAAAGTCATTAAATCATTGACTACCAATGAATAAATTTAATCTATTCTCTGATTAAATAATCTGTAAAAATATAGGCATGTTGCATTGCACAGAGCCATTGATGGGTATAATGGGTAAAATGTTTTCTCTTGCAGTAATGCAAAACATAGAGGCCAGATGGCACCTCCAGCATATGTGAATGACATAACCCATGGGATATCTGATTTGTCAATTGCTGTATTTGTAAGTATATATCATATCATATCTGACACATATCATATCTGACACATTTTACTTAGAGCAAACTTAACTTTCATTTCTTGCCCATGGTGTTCATGAGGCCTATGTTTTGTGTCAGCCAAAGCTGTGTTCTGAACCTCAATCATTGATAAGTTTTATGCTTCGCTTCTAATACCATGAGAATGTGTTCACAACATCAATGTATTATTTTGCCTTTTATAAGTTTCTTTGCTTTGTTCTCTTAATTCTTATTGGTGGTATTGAGCTGTCCATCTCATCTGTCATGTTTAGATTCCAAACACTATAGGTTCTATTGAAAATTTAACTTTATTGTCACATTTAATGTTCAAAGGTTTACTTGTAGTCTTCTGATAACAATCCTTTTTTTTTTTAGCCTGAAATCTGCCAACACTTTTTACATCCAGAAAAACTATTTTGAGAACATTGTGATGGAAGTAGACAATTTAAATTTTTTTTTTAATTTCTAGGAAATATGTTGGAGTGTTTATTTAAAAAGCTGTCAATTTTTTTTTATGGATGATCAAGTGATTAGAAACAGATTTGTGGATAGAAATTTTAATTGACAATTTAAGGTGTTCAGTATTACATTTAGTGTAAAATTTATTGTGAACTGAACAGTTAAGAAAATTGATAGCCATTGGATAGATACACTAAGTATATTTTTTAATGTAATATAAAAAACAACAACACATAAATTCATCATTATAAAGATTGTTATCACAGAAGTACTAGTCAATGATTCATTGTATGTGTAGCATTTAGTTCTACACATTTTTGTTCTAAATAGTCCCGTTATTACCAGGATGGCAGGGCACAAATACCAGCTAGTGCTCAGAGAGGACCAGGATCATACAGAAATACCCCTAATGTCAACGGAGGCTACCCCATCCCTTATGGAGGAGGCCAGTATTATAATCATGGAGGCCAATCGTACAATCCTAATGGTCATGGAAGATCAGGTAAAATAATTTGTTGTCGTTTAGAATGTCAATTAAATTTTCTAATTGGCAGTGATTTATTACTTCAGATAGGCTGTACTTTTTTGAAAGACGGCTCCTGCTTTCCAATCTGACATGCAACACCATAATATGCATCTCCATCACTTGAGATCATCATCATCATCATCACTCCTTTGAGTTCCTCATGGAACATAGGGCCTCGACAAAAACACGCCACTCTCCACGGTCTCTTGCTAGCTTTTTGATGGTGTCCCAGCTCTTCCCGGTCTTCTCTGCTTCTTCAAGTACGCTGCGTCACCATGTTCACTTGAGATAACACTGTCTAAATAGGTTAAGATCTGTATGACCAATTTACATGTTTTACATCTGTAACGTAAATACTTAGGGGTCATATAAAATGAGGTTCCTGGGTATGAAAAGTTTGAGAACCTTTGCTTTACATCGTCTGCCCCATAGCTTACAAATTTAAACATTACTTATAGTGTAAACTGAAGACGTGTAAATATTACATTTAGGTAGAGAGTGCTTTACTAGAAAAGAAAACAAAAAGGTAAACCAAAAAGTAACATCCCAACAAATATTTCTTCTTTTCATTAGGCTCAACAATCAAACAAACCTGCGTCCACCCAAAGGCTAACTTCTCCATACCAATGTTCAGTACAAAGCACAGAAGCACTGGCTCTACTGTCACTACATGCCTTAGTCAAGGAAGTTTGGATGACAAGTCTACCAGGGGAGCCCCCTCACTGCCTTCCATAAATGAAGGTTGAGCTAGAAAGTTGATTTTGTAGTTTGAATCCTTCTCAAATTCTTTGAATACAAATTTACCCTAGCATTGTTATTGCTAGACACAGAATGTGATTTGTTAATTAGACCTTTGTGTTTACATTAATATTTTTGTGATGTCTATTTGTAGGTGATGTTTTTAATTTATTGTATGGAATTTAATGTTATTTAATTTATTTAAACAAAAAAAAATGTGCATCTCAACATTCTTGATCAGTGTGACAATGTATGATCTTGTATATTGTTATCCTTTGTCAAAATTAAAGCATTTTGTAACATTAAATTCTTGAGAATTGCAGCAGATATTGAAGTCATCATTCTGACAGTTGTGAATACAAATCATTATAAATAGTCGGAATGTATTTATAGATAGTCGGAATGTATTTATAGATAGTCGGAATGTATTCCTAGGTCAGATGAGTCTTGAGTCATTTTAATCCAGTTATCAAACTGTCAATGGAAACATTTATTGTTTCAAATTTTCAATATTAATTTTTCCAAGTTTCTACACTGGTACAAGAAAGTTCAGATCTAAATTTTGTTTCACTTTTGTGTTTTCAACTTTTTCTGTTGATCATCCGTTTTCTTTTTTTTCAACTTTAACAAGTTACAATAATAAATCAACAAAATAATTTCCTTAGCTTCTGGTTTCAGTGTTGGATGACAGGTTGAATGAACCATCTGGACTTAGATAATACCTTCACAAAGGTGAAAAAATGTTCAATACAAAATTGAGAGTTTGCAGGATTGTATCTTTGTTCTTTACTGTACACCTGGGGGAATGGTATTACTGATTCACTTGCTTTGATAGGAATTACTCATTTGTGCTTTAGGATGAATTAACATTTTTCTCGCCTTTTTTTTAAAATTTGGTGAATGGATTTCTCTATGTCTCATTGTAGTTCAAGGTCAACAAAAATGTCAGTTTTCATAAACATTCAAATAATCTTTTATTTTTTTATTTTTAATGATTTGCCTGTAGGCACCCATGTTTTCAATAGTTCAGAGTTAATCTCACGTGTGATGTATGTTTATTGAGAAGTGTTTCTCTATCATTCTTTTTTAAAAGCATTGCAAACATTATGCTTTTTTTTTTCTTTTTATTTCAAAATGGCCGTCACGCTTGAGTTTCAATGTTCATTTCCACGTGTTTCATGTTTCAGTGTAACTTTTTTGGGTCTGAAGTTTATTTTTCAAAACAGAAATCAAAATGGTTTTGCATGGCTTTCTCTAAACATTAAAACAAATGTGGTCAAAGCCATAACTCTTCCACATGTGATTTGTTTATAAAATTTACCTGTAAAATATTATAATGCTGTATTGACTGGCATAACATTCTTTAGGCACCCACAAAGAGACTACAATTTTTTGGTTCTTTTCACCTATTTTGTTTACCTGTATAATATAATCAAGTATTCAAAATATAACAATTGTTAATTTTGTACATATTGTAACAATTCTTATACATTTAAAATTTTTCTAATTATAATATATCTACAAACCTGGTCATGGGGGTCTAGACTGTTGAGATGATGGTTCCAGGTTCAAACCTTGTTAGTCACCATCACTTCTGCAGAAGCTGTGGCTAGGGTGTAATAAAGTTTACTTTTGAAGAATCAAGTCATGAATTATTTTGCCCCTCTTTACTTTGAGGTATCTGCTGTAATGGGCTCATAGAATGAAATCTGTTTGTAAAAAATGAATGATTATTATATACATTGTGTAATGCAGTGAGATATTTGTATATTATAAATCTGTCAAAGAATGGTGTTTATTGTTAATGTTCATGTTTTCTTAAAAAAAAAAAAGGATAAGGTTTGAATGTTTTAGTTCTATGTATTTCTGCTATCACTCTGTTGATTCACTTTGTGTTACTCAAACCATTTCAAGAGTAAACATGATCTTATTGACATTGTTCTGTACATTTATCCTTTACATTCCTTTACTCTAAGTGTGATTTTTTAAAATATTTTTCTTATAAACAGTTATTTCCATTCATAATGTGGCTGAAAGGTGAAATCCAGGGTTTCTATCCACTAAGATATTGAAGTTGGATTCCCATTCCATGTCTGAGTTCTAGGTTTAAGTTTTCTATTGTAACCTCTGCCATATTTTACTGTTATTGACTTTGACCATGTTCTACTGCAGTGTTTCCCAAACGGTTTTCAGAAGAACCCTAGTGTTCCACAAACTACTGGAATAGTTAACTATTAGGACACCTCGTGAATTAATCTTTTTAAAAATTAAGCAAAGTGTTCCCCTGAATATTGAAAATGTGCTAAGTGTTCCCCTGAATATTCAAAATGTGCTAAGTGTTCCCCTGAATATTCAAAATGTGCTAAGTGTTCCCCTGAATATTGAAAATGTGCTAAGTGTTCCCCTGAATATTTAAACTGTGCTAAGTGTTCCGTTAAGAAAAATGTTTGGGAACCACTGATCCTCTGGTTGTAAAATCAGGAACATTAATTTCTCTTGTAAATAAAGATGGATCCCAGGTCCTGGTATGTTCCAATTTTGTTCTTTCTCTACTATCATTTGAGTCCTATTTACTGTTACTTATTCCACTTTGACTTGAACCATGTTCCATTGGTTGTAACCTGACATACAATAACACATATATCTAACAAAAATAAATTAATTTCTCTGGTTAATAAAGATGTTCACTTGAAATATACAATTGTAGATTGTTTTATTTTCTAAGTTTTGTTGACAATTTCAGACAATCAAAACAAAAGTCTGGTGAGATTAAATGTATTCCAATCAAACATGAGTTCATCCTGACAAATTTTTCAAATTAACTTAGCCACGGGCTTATACTTTCTCACCAAGTAAACAAAATAAAAGGCTTTGAACAATGCTGAAAATTATATTTTGTTTTAGACTTTGGTGGAAAAGGTAGGGGGGGGGGGGAAGAAACAGAAAATTTGTTTTAGTCTTGTGCTAAACATGAAAATACATCTCCAAAGTTGGAGAGTTCAAGCATGGAAAATGTCTGCATTTTTTTATTTGTTTTTCATACTGGTTTATATGTAGATTGCTAGGACCACATGGTGGAGGCTGTCAAGGCCTGAGCAAGCTATTATAGCACAGTGCAGGACAGGCCACTGTCCTGTTGGCTCATATTTCTCGCGGCTATGGCCAAATTTTGATTCACGGTGCGGGGAAGAAGAGGAAACCGTGCCTTATATTCTGTTTGACTGCCCCAGACTTGCTGATCTCTGTCTCGACAGGTCTGGGAAACCCGAAATTCTTGACCTGTATGGTGACATTTATGCACTACGCAAGACAGCAGGGTTTCTGTCCAGGGCTTTTGCAAAAGAGGATTTGAGCCTCTCAAGCCCTCGCTCTAATGGAGTTTGATGATAATGATGATGAGGACCACATGAAATAATGCAATCCTTCTTAATCTTCAGACGCTTTTGTTATCTTTTTTTTTCCTCTGCGCAACAGATTAATATCTACCCTGAATGACACTCTTTGCGGTAAGATTACAAAATTGAGAGAAGCTAGTTAGTTTTATAGTCTGCACTATAAATAGAAATTCAATGTGTAGAAGAAGTTAATGCGTCATGAGAAATATAAGCAACACAAATATATGTTCCATTGTAAGCTGTCCGTGTTCGGTACCACTGGTTCTTAAACTGGACAAAGCGAACCCTACTGTGAGAACACATGTGAAGTCGACAAATTAAAATGTAAGTTATAAATTTAGCTAGATATATATGTGTCTATCTAAAATACAGACGTTCTCCTCAGTTGATTAGAAACAAGACCATTTCTTAGCGGTTAAAAATGCATGTAGGTCGTAGAATGATCTTGAAAAAAAAAAAAAAAAAAAGCATTTCCCATTACACAATTAAAAACAAAAACTTCATTCAAACAAAAACTACTATCTTCTAATGAAGTCACCCTTTGTATTTTTTTTTTTACATTTTAAAACTAGATTTAAGTTAGAAACTACGACTTCTGCAATCTATTGGTTTGAGAAATGGTATTGAATATTAATTGTCGCTCTGGTTCCGGGTTTCCTCCGTCGCTAGATTTGACCTATTAATAGCATAACAGGGCACGTGACATCAACAAGCGCGTGTGACAGTGTGTTGAATAACAACGTAAACATTCCTTGAACTAGGTCAGCGTGTTGCAAGCAGTGCAAGATTATCTAATCTGTAACCTGTTCTGTGGCTGATGGCATGAACAAATCTGTGTGTAGGCTAAATGTTCTGATTGTCTTTCAGTGTCCGGCGTTCGAGTGACCAATGGTTCTAATTATATAATGTAGACAGGTGTATAGATAACCAACATCTAAAATGGAGGGCAAGGATATACACTACAAGGTATTTAACTAGATCAATATATAGTCTGTAGTCTAGGCAGTGCCAACATGTAGCCTACCGGGGACAAAGAAAACGTGTCAACTTCCTTTCCTTTCAAGATCAGAACTAGATTCAGCAGTGCAATTATTGACTTATGCAACTAGAGTTACCAGACACCTAGGGTTACCCAGCACTCCCATTGGAGGACAAAAAAAGAGGATATAGCCTTGTAAAGGCGGACAAAAGAAACAGTAAACCGTAAAAGCTAGGCTTACAATATATTTATTGAAACATATAACATGTCATCGAATTTAAATACGTTATAGGTCTAAGTTCTATATAAAAAAAAAGGAGTAGAACCTATATTACTTAGAGGAAACGACTCTCCGAAGTGGGTCACCGTTCGCCCAAACATAACCTACAGCTGGAGCTTCAAGCACATTTTCTTGGAACTGTATTTTCTGAGAAGAAGGCCTCATGCTAATGGAATGGAGAGTCTAGTTTTTTACTTTGTTTAATTGCTCTGATGATCGAAAACGGCTTTTGGACATTCCATGAAATCTCCCTGGGAGAAAAAGGACATGCATGAGGAACTCTTTTCTTTCAACAGCCCAGAAGATATACTTAGAACTAATCGTGAACAGCCCAGAAGATATACTTTGAACTTAGCGTGAACAGCCCAGAAGATATACTTTGAACTAATCGTGAAGGAGGCTGTCAAAAAACTCTGTCATCTTTCTGCTATTTATGTTCATTATTTCAACCAGAAGATGTGGACATTAGAAATGTAGAAAAAAGTGTTTTTTTGCCCCAAATGTGCATGCAGAAAACAGTGTTAGCCTTTTTGTCCACGTGCTTTGATACTCAATAGCTAAAAAAAAATCTGCTTAAATTCATAGTCATAATATATCATTGTACTTAGATATCATTGTCTTGATTCAATTTGTAAAAATGTTTCGGATGTTCCTTCAGAGTTGAAGATAATTTACTTCCTAGTCAAAACCTCCCGCTTGACTACGAGGGATAGAGCAGGCAGGGTTTAAACCCGGAACCATCGATAAGTCCGAACGACAGTCCAGCGCGCAAACCTCACGACTAGACAGTCATCCAAACCCAGAAGATTCCATTTTAACCTGGAAACCAAAAAGAAAAAGATGCAAAGATATGCTTTTAATCGATATCCAGTGACCTGATCAACTGATCAATCATAGTTTATCTTGAGCTCTAAACTTTTCATACAAAGTGAGAATGTTGACTTTCAAATCTTCCAATAGTCTAGCGACGTGAGAGGCCCAATGGTTAATATATAGTGTAACATGTAACATTATCAAAATGCTCTTCACTTTTATTCATTTCTTTGATAGCTTTTCCTTTTTCCTCTAACAAATGAAAACAAACTTTTTTCCCCTGCAAAAGAATAAAATATGTATGATCTGTTTAGATAGAATTATCTTTGGGTCTTGCAGTAACTTGCTATATGTATGATCTGTTTAGATAGAATTATCTTTGGGTCTTGCAGTAACTTGCTATATGTATGATCTGTTTAGATAGAATTATCTTTGGGTCTTGCAGTAACTTGCTATATGTATGATCTGTTTACATAGAATTATCTTTGGGTCTTGCAGTAACTTGCTATATGTATGATCTGTTTAGATAGAATTATCTTTGGGTCTTGCAGTAACTTAAGCTATTGATGTAAACAAGGTTAACTTTTCTAGTTTTACGAGACATTAATATATCTATGTACATACACGGAATAGTGCATCGCACTGATAAGTCCAACGTACGGTAGTCCAGTCGATGGACTAGATCAGGGGTTCTCAGCCTGTGGGTCGCGACCCCCTTGGGGGTCGATTGACGATTTGCCAGGGGTCGCCAAAGACCATCGAAAAAGTTTATTGTTTTTGTCTATTCCTCTATTGCTGTATGTGTGTGCCGGGGAGGGGGTCGCGGCAGAGTGGGGGATTGTAAAAAGGGGTCGCCGAGCTCAAAAGGTTGAGAACCGCTGGACTAGATGTTTTTGAAAATCTTCGATGCTTTTCTTACACTTTTATATTGACTATTGGAGGCTGTGGATAATTGGTTCATTGCTAATAACATCTCGCTGCTGCTGGTCTACAAGATTAAGATTGCTCGGAACTTAATACATAGGCTGCTAGTTGTCTACAACTGTCACTGTTGCATGAAGACTATTGTATTTACTACTCATGAATGATACATTATCATACGGCTGACTATGACAATTATGCAGGCAGAGGCGGCCTTAGCACTACGCGAGGCCCCGGGCAAGTGTATTAGGCGGGCTTGGGCACCGTAAGCGTAAACTATATATACCGTATTACATCACGCTAACGGCTCGCCCGCCATATTATTGTTACAAAGCATAGTACTTGCTATTAGCCATGTGATAACATTATTTATTATATTGTAATTATTCTGCATGTAACATTTTGTCCCCAGTCCTCTGATGTTGTTTTAGTGGCCTTTAATCAATGTAACTAATGATTCAGAAACATTTTGCAAGACAAAGCATCAAACTAGATAATACCATTTTCTGCTGGATCGGCTGGAAAGTTATTATTAAATCATGTTAAGAGCTTAACAGTGTGACCCACATCACAACATTGGATGTATCAGAGTTAGTTCAACAGTAGGACCCACACCACAACATTGGATGTATCACAGTTTAGTTCAACAGTGTGACCCACATCACAACATTTGATGTATCAGAGTTAGTTCAACAGTATGACCCACACCACAACATTTGATGTATCAGAGTTAGTTCAACAGTAGGACCCACACCACAACATTGGATGTATCAGAGTTAGTTCAACAGTAGGACCCACACCACAACATTGGATGTATCAGAGTTAGTTCAACAGTAGGACCCACACCACAACATTGGATGTATCAGAGTTAGTTCAACAGTAGGTCCCACACCACAACATTGGATGTATCAGAGTTAGTTCAACAGTAGGACCCACACCACAACATTGGATGTATCAGAGTTAGTTCAACAGTAGGACCCACACCACAACATTTGATGTATCAGAGTTAGTTCAACAGTAGGACCCACACCACAACATTGGATGTATCAGAGTTAGTTCAACTGTATGACCCACATCACAACATTGGATGTATCAGAGTTTGGTTCAACTTTATGACCCACACCACAACATTTGATGTATCAGAGTTAGTTCAACAGTAGGACCTACACCACAACATTGGATGTATCACAGTTTAGTTCAACAGTGTGACCCACATCACAACATTTGATGTATCAGAGTTAGTTCAACAGTAGGACCCACACCACAACATTGGATGTATCAGAGTTAGTTCAACAGTAGGACCCACACCACAACATTGGATGTATCAGAGTTAGTTCAACAGTAGGACCCACACCACAACATTGGATGTATCAGAGTTAGTTCAACAGTAGGACCCACACCACAACATTGGATGTATCAGAGTTAGTTCAACAGTAGGACCCACACCACAACATTGGATGTATCAGAGTTAGTTCAACAGTAGGACCCACACCACAACATTGGATGTATCAGAGTTTAGTTCAACAGTATGACCCACACCACAACATTGGATGCAGAGTCTAATGAACATTCATTGATTATGTGTAATGTTTTCTTTAAATATGTTGTTTACTTAATGGATTCTCTCTGAGGTACTTAATATATCATCAGTATTATTAATACTGAATTGGAGACAAAAAATTGAGGATAGTCTTTTCTAAATTAAGGACTGCCAGCACCACTGACAGGAGCAACATTTGCCTAATACGTCTAACTTGTTACAATAATACATTAGCAATACATTTCTTTTTCTTATTTAGGCCCACTGCTTGCGAGAGTTATTCTGTGGTCGATTTACTCAGCAAGAAATCGTACGTGTGTTAGATGAGTTCGATGAAGATGAGTATCAGGCACTGGATTTTTTGTTAACAGGTGAGTGAAGAAATGCATCTTTCATTTGGTTGATATTAAGCCTAGGAGTCTACGGGACACTAATGGGTATACTATACAGTATGTTGACATTTTCAAACAATGATATGCTTCTCCCTTTAAAATGTTCCGAAACTTCTGAGTTTGATCACTGTTGCACGCATAACTCATATTTAAATTATCAACATATTTATATTGACATTAACCTGTTCAGCGTATCATAAAGTTACAGAGTATTGCCTACCCACCCCATCATAAAGTGTATACGCGAGAGAACAATAACCATGTAATTACCGTGTCATTCTTTTTTTAAATTGTAGCGTTCACATTCACACGCCATAGAAACCTTAAATAAGTCAAATGATAGACCATTCAGTCGTAGGTTTGATGTCATTGCTAGTGCTAATGACTGAAAATACATCTTACATCAAACTATAACAACGGTAAAGACATCTTACATCAAACTATAACAACGGTAAAGACATCTTACATCAAACTATAACAACGGTAAAGACATCTTACATCAAACTATAACAACGGTAAAGACATCTTACATCAAACTATAACAACGGTAAAGACATCTTACATCAAACTATAACAACGGTAAAGACATCTTACATCAAACTATAACAACGGTAAAGACATCTTACATCAAACTATAACAACGGTAAAGACATCTTACATCAAACTATAACAACGGTAAAGACATCTTACATCAAACTATAACAACGGTAAAGACATCTTACATCAAACTATAACAACGGTAAAGACATCTTACATCAAACTATAACAACGGTAAAGACATCTAAATGGCAGATAGTTTGTAACTTGAATCTCTGCGTGACCTAAAAAGTGACGGCGTTTCGATTTCGAATTTAACAGAAGCTTTTGTTTTGTTGGGCAGGGAAGCATATTGACCACATTGTTTTAAAAACTAGAAACTTGAGCTTGGAAGAATTTATTACGTAGACTTTGGCTATTTGTCCGTTTTATTTTAAACACAGGTGTTTACGGTAAACCTACAATGCAATCCACAAAAAGTGTGTTCAGTAATGATAAGTTGCTTTGTTAATACACTTTACTGCTACAATTATCTGGTTTGTAATTAAGTTGTTATGATTAAGATTGCTCAATTAGTAAAAAGCACCACTAGTTTTTTGTTCTTTTTTTTTCATTGCAGAAGACCCTGCGGAAGTCAGTCGATTTTTGAAAAGAGTAAGAAAGAAATAATATTCCATTGTCGTAACAAATGCTCTCACATACATTGTCGTAACAAATGCTCTCACATCCATTGTCGTAACAAATGCTCTCACATCCATTGTCGTAACAAATGCTCTCACATCCATTGTCGTAACAAATGCTCTCACATCCATTGTCGTAACAAACGCTCTCACATCCATTGTCGTAACAAATGCTCTCACATACATTGTCGTAACAAATGCTCTCACATACATTGTCGTAACAAATGCTCTCACATACACTGTCGTAACAAATGCTCTCACATACATTGTCGTAACAAATGCTCACACAACCATTGTCGTAACAAATGCTCTCACATGGTCATTTTTATATTAGAATACATAATTGTTTATGTGGCGGCTTGGCCTCCGAACCGAGGGTTCTCGGGTCCGAATCTTTGTAAATACTGGAATTTTGAACTTCGAGAATTTTAGGACGCCACTGAGTCTACTAACTCTAATGGGTACCTGACATTTATTGAGGACAGTACAAGCGGTTGGTCGTTGTGCTGGCCACATGAAACTCTCGTTAACCGTCGGCAAGAAAAATAGATGACCTCTACATCATCTGCATATAGATCGCAAAGGTGTGCTTACTTTCTTCCATTACTTAAAATTGTGTTTCTAAGGTTACTAAAAGGGCAGTAAGCAACAGCCGATCACGTGACTGAAGTGACAAGATCAATTCGTCTTCCACAGTTGTATTGAAATCTAACCATATGTCTAATTTGAATTTTGCTTTATACATTAACAATGCTGCTTCGCCCAGAGTACACTCTGCATACAAATCCGATCTGAGATCAGCATTGAGCTGGGAAGGTGGGGGGGGGGGGAAGGGAATTTTTCAATTAAAAATGCTGTCAGAGTAGCTTATAGACGTTTGGGTATTCTTCAGTTTAATGCGCCCTTTCAGACATGTATTAAAAGGCAAGATATGCAGGCCCCCCTCCCCCCTCTGTTTTGAAAATTAACGGTTGTTAATAAATAATATGTAGTTTTAATTTGGTTTTCATTACTTTATTTTTTTCATGGAAACAAATAGATCCTAATTCCTTGATCATGAAAACAAATGAAATCTGGACACGGTCCTCAGAAACGGCTCTAACGACTTTCCTAGAAATTTGACAGTTAATGTACTTCGCTGGGAAAAGAATTGCTTGGTCGTTGGCCAAACTGGAAAAACTCTGGTTTGACTGTTCTAATTTGTCAAAGTATAATTCCATGGTCAAAGTAAAAAGAAGAAATGCATTTAAATTTTGCTAGAGGACTAGAGAATCTTGATCTTGAACAGATTATGTCTTCGGGTATTTCCGCATGTAGTCCCTATTTAAAGAGTTGAATAAGCTAATAGTTCATAGACATTTTGCACACCAACTTCTAAGTCTAGATCTAAAGACCTATCATTAGAACATTATTAAGTCGAGTACATTTAATCAGGATTATTACATTCATTAGTTATTAAGAGCAACACAATTAAGTATATCATATCAATGTAATCATGTATAAATCGTGATTTTGAAAACAAAAATGTTTAAAAGTATGTTTTTTGTTTAGACTCAAGTTTTTGAATAACTCATTTTCTTTCTAGACTACAAACTACATAGAAACTCTGCAGGAAGACTCCAAGGAATTGCGAGAGTTTCTGGAGACGAGTGAGATAGTGGTAAAACCTTCAGAACGTCTCTTTGCTTGTATGACGTGCAACAGGAGCTGGTGGAAGAAAGTGCCCTACAGAAAAGAAGTAGATCTAGACCTAGATATTTTGTGTACACGTCTTAACTGTCAATTAGTTAATAGGTTTTTTTTTGTATTGCGCGATTATAGATTGAGACTAGACTTGACACTTGAGCTGAAATAACTTCTGTACATAGAATTAGGTCAATGATGATGATGGCAAGCAGCTATTGCATTATGAATGATCGTAACAATCTATATAACAGTTAATCAATGCGAAATAGAAAGAAATAGGAGAATATTAAAGCTAATTACAATGACATAGTGAAGGGTGGAGATCTAGTTTATGCTTACTTTATTTCGAGGTTCCGTAACTTAGCTTTGCCATTGCCGGCCGAGGCGTAGTGAGCAAAACGTGCGCCCTGGGCAAGAAACTTTATTGGCGCCCCCCTCCCCCTAATTTTCCATGAACTTCACATAGAAATATAGGCTTATAAATAAAAAGTATTTTATAATAATATTATATACTAATAACCTTAGAATTTATTACCTAATTAAAGTATCTGCAAACATTTTTTTTGGCGCCTCTCTGCATGTGACGCCCCCCCCCCCTGATGGTGGCTACCCTCTTAGGAGAAGAAAAAATCTGAATTCAAACCTTGCAGCTAAGCCCAAACATGGGAAAAGGTTCGGGGGCCAAACTCTGAGGAGAAATCATGATGTGGTAGCCCTTAGGCAGCTTGCAACACACAGTGCTACACCCTGGCTAAGTCTGCGACGACGCCGATCCTACACGGTATAAGCACGCCGTTCCTACGGATACATCAGCTGCGTGGAGGGGGGGGGGGGAACTACTATGTTGGTGACATCGTTCCGACCATGGTTGATGCCCAGGCAATTGTTTCAATTGATTTCAATGAGATGATCCATAATCACTTCAAGACTGAAGGAAGTCACTTCCTGTATTTACAACCAGAGTTTTGATTCAATAAGTTTTTTACAGGGTAAATATATCCCCGTTCTCATGATAACCATTGTCTATTTTAGAGTTCAAGTGTTAACCAGTCGATTCGCTTTGAGCAGTAGAATAGTTAAGTGAATCATTAGCCTATTTTTTTTTTAATTACTCACCATGGTGGAAGCTTAGTCCAATGGCTTGATAATTTAAGTCAAAAGTTCATTTTAGTAGATTTCTGAAGTGACGGGTCCTATTTGTTTTGCAGGTCTCAAAGTGTAAGGTGTGTCTGATCAGGTACGAAGCTATTCCAAAAGATAAAGAGTGGGGTGTTGGAATATTTCACTGCCAGACAGCGGGATGTGGGAAACAGTTCAGGTAGATGTGTTTATTTAATTTGTCTTAATGACAAGAATGACGTCTTTTAGGCGTATTATATGTATTATGAATGTTATATGTATTATGTGTAAGATGTATTATGTGTTATATGTATAATGTGTGCTATAGGCCCATGCATTATACACATTATGTTATATGTATTATTTTAATCACTCATCACATTAGAAAATAAAGTAAAATATTAATAAATTTGGGTGTGGAGGGAGAGCGCTAAAGTACTTGCCTATTGAACTGAGGAATTTCTTCGAATCCTGGTGAAGGATTTTTAGGACACTTCTAAATCCACCCAACTCTAATGGGTACCAGATGTGACAAGTCGGATTAAAGTATTGGCCGTTTTGGGTGTCTAGGGGATTTTATAGTTTGAGAATCCTTACTTGCACATATAAACTACAAGCACAGCGTTATAATGCAGGCAACCAATACTATATTTAGATGCAAAATATGTACAGTTTATTATACAAAATGAGATAATGAAAGGTGAAATGCTGTACAGTTGCTAGTATGGGATCTAGCTTATTTACATATATAGGACTATCATCATCAGATATTAGAACCAAGTGGTCTGAGTGTCATTAGGCTGGTTGCTTAGCTTTTGGTCCGGTGCTGCACTGGTGAGACTGGTGTGGCTGATACTGATGCTGTCTGCTGGTGGGCTGGCGTAGTGGATCCAGGCTCCGTGTGCAGTCCAACTTGTATGGTTGCAGAGCTAAGCTGCGTCTACCAATCAGTTAAGCCAGTGACGAGTCTGTGGCTAGCGTTGTTACTTGGACTCTTGAAGGATGAGTAGGTCTGATGTCTACAGATCTGGTGCCAGCAAATCTGCTATCAGCTTTAGGTTGCTAAGATTTCAGGCGGGTGTAGCCTATAGATAAAAGCTGCAACGATATGATGTATGCGTCGGTTTAGCCATAATGATAACACTGGGAGGTAGATGCCTTTCCGTGAAGGACATCTTCAGACTGATGTATAGAAACCATAAGCTAGTTTCATATTTATCAAAGGGACCTAACAAATGAATATAGTGTCCCATCAAGGGAGATAACAATAATAATGGGGACTCCCATAAAGGGAAATAACAAACAGTAATAAGTGATATATGATAAGTAATACAAGTGTCGTTCACCAATCACGGTGAGTAGCAAGTACCTACATCGCTTAGATAAATGAGATGAAAGGGGAAGGGGAGATCAACGTCTGATACTCGCCCATGCTCTCACATAAGTAAACATAGAGCATAAGTAAATACATACTCAGTAATAAGACATGTTTACATAAATGTTTGGATAATTCCCTGCCAAGGAATTAATCAATGATACTACGTTGAAGGCTCGTGCTGAGCGCTAATATATCAGAGTTAAAGCAATAATAGTTAAAGAGCTAAATACATCTGGTAAGAATTGTTAATAAACTCTAGTCCAGCTGGTCTGAACATTTAGTCACAAAGTCATGATATAAAATAGGAGTATACAGTAATCTACTTACATTATCCATGATAAGAATGCACAAATATATACACAAATAATGTAGTAACAAATGCACATATATATATATATATATACATTACTAAGTAAAATGGTTCACAAGCACTTTACTAAGTTACATACCACCAATCCAAAGTGAAATAAGGGAATGAAAATAGTCTAGAGCTCAAGCAAGAGTTAGATGTGCTCCCTGTGGGCTCTCCAGCGTGAATGAGATCGGACGATGAAGTTTGTCCATATAAACGTGGATAAAAAGGGGGGGGGGGAGTGGCGGGAGATAAGAGCAAATGTGGTCTAGACTATTTGACGTCTTTGACAAAGGGGTCCACGCTTGACCGTGACGAGAGTTTCCGGGAGATAGACATTGCGCGAAGGCGCGAGTTGAAAGTCCAGGAAATCAGCCCAGGTGGTCAGGTGGATTATGAAGGGGAGATTATCGGAGCTCGGTACATCAAGGGAGATTATACCTTGATAAAGGCTAGTGCCAGACGAACAGCGTTGCCCGAGGCGTTGAGTTGAATGGGCACTTTGAAGTGACCAGCCGCTCCCAACAAGGGGGGGGGGTCAACGGATGTTTGCCAAGATAGGAAAAGGGGAGCGTACTCTTGTCAAGAGTCTAGTGTGGCACGTGTCAAGGTGGGGATAGTGAAATGTGACATCGCTGCCAAAAGGGGTGGGGTTGGATTGGAGGGGTGGTGGCTGTGTCTTTAGCGCTTGATTGGCTAAATTAATAAAATTGATGATTAATAGCGAGTAAATAAATTAATTAAATGCTTAGACCTGAGTGATATCTTGAGTGAGCTAAAACGGTTCGTCACACCAGACATAATGGGTACCAGACATAATGGGTACCAGACATACTTTGGGGAAGTAAATTTGCTTAGTCGTTGTGATGACCACATGACACTCTTGTCAACCGACGGCCATAGCGATGGATGAGATGTATACATCATATGCCCCCCCCCCCCAATAGATCGCAAAGTATGAAAGTCGTTGTAAAAGTTTGTAAAATGTTTCTGCCTTCAGAGTTGAAGATAATCTACTTCCTAGTCTAAACCTACCGCAGGACGATGGGGGATGGCAGCGGACAGGGTATAAACCCGGGACCATGGAGATGACAGAATAACAGTCCAGCACGCATACCGCACGACCAGGCAGACATACCTTCAAAGTAATAATATGGTTGGCAACAATTGTTTTCCGAACCTAAATTTGAAGTTATTTGATTGCTGGGATGATAGAGCTCAATAGAAATATCGAAAATATTTATACAAAAAACTACTTTCATGATTTTTCTTTTTTTTTCTTTTAGGTCAATATTTAAAAAAAAATCTAAAATGAATGCGCTTAATCTTCTGTACTTCCCAGGGGCTGGGCCATCATGGGGATGACTCAGAGCAGATGTCACCAATGTCATGTACCTGTCACTGTCTCGACAATACTCTCACACAAGAAGTCAGAACGCACATGGAAAGCTCGTGATACTCACGAGTGCAATGGAATCAACTGTTATAACAGGTAGATCTTAGCTTCAACATTTGATACATAGATATTAGCTTCAACATTTGATACATAGATCTTACCTTCAACATTTGATACATAGATCTTAGCTTCAACATTTGATACATAGATCTTAGCTTCAACATTTGATACATAGATCTTAGCTTCAACATTTGATACATAGATCTTAGCTTCAACATTTGATACATAGATATTAGCTTCGACATTTGATACATAGATCTTACCTTCACATTTGATACATAGATCTTACCTTCACATTTGATACATAGATCTTAACTTCAACATTTGATACATAGATCTTAACTTCAACATTTGATACATAGATCTTAGCTTCAACATTTGATACATAGATCTTAACTTCGACATTTGATACATAGATCTTAACTTCAACATTTGATACATAGATCTTAGCTTCAACATTTG
Organism: Biomphalaria glabrata; assembly: GCF_947242115.1. Classification (NCBI taxonomy): domain Eukaryota; kingdom Metazoa; phylum Mollusca; class Gastropoda; family Planorbidae; genus Biomphalaria; species Biomphalaria glabrata. The sequence continues at coordinate 77,186,172 of NC_074711.1, forward strand.
ATACATAGATCTTACCTTCACATTTGATACATAGATCTTACCTTCACATTTGATACATAGATCTTAACTTCAACATTTGATACATAGATCTTAACTTCAACATTTGATACATAGATCTTAGCTTCAACATTTGATACATAGATCTTAACTTCAACATTTGATACATAGATCTTACCTTCAACATTTGATACATTGATCTTAACTTCAACATTTGATACATAGATCTTAGCTTCGACATTTGATACATAGATCTTACCTTCACATTTGATACATAGATCTTACCTTCACATTTGATACATAGATCTTAACTTCAACATTTGATACATAGATCTTAACTTCAACATTTGATACATAGATCTTAGCTTCAACATTTGATACATAGATCTTAACTTCAACATTTGATACATAGATCTTACCTTCAACATTTGATACATTGATCTTAACTTCAACATTTGATACATAGATCTTAGCTTCAACATTTGATACATAGATCTTACCTTCAACATTTGATACATTGATCTTAGCTTCAACATCTATCCTACCCCCTTCCGACACTTAAATTTCAAATTTACAAGCAAATGTAAAATTCGCTAGTTTACTTTAATCAAGTTTTAAGTAATATTTCTAACCAAATAAAAATACTTAACTACAAATTAAATTAACAAGAGTCAAGTTATTATTGCAACATGTTAGAAGTCATATAACATGAGAAGGTTAGTTTTAAAATCCAAGCGATGTACCAAACGCCCTATTTTATTTCATTACTTTGTAAAATGTTAGAAAAATATTTTCATATTAAGGCTTGCAGTCTTTGTAATCTAATCTTATATTTACAGATTTTAATAATTTATTTAATAAATTTTAGAAATTACTTTTCAACATAAGGTAATCCATGAGGCAATCTAGTCTTGATTGTTATTTAGAGACTTAAAACGCTGTAAAGTCCTGGCTGGTTACAGAAACCCATTATATGCTCTAGCCTTAAGAAGGAAGAAGCACTTTCATGCTGCATAAAAAGCAAATGGAATGAAGAAAATGTGTTTATCTTTGTGTCTTTCTGTGTATCTTATTTGGTTTTGTATTTGTAAATTTGTTTTCGCCTTTTATGTATTATTGCTACTTTACATTTTAATACTATTGTTTGACTTACTTTTACAACAAAATACTTTTTTCCCCACCAGAAACATTTACGTGACTGGGGTAAGTTCCCTTTACATTGCAATATTGTGTACAGTTTATCTTCACTTGTATATCATCCACTTCACTTCTTCTAGCCAGCTTTAGTGCTGCTGAGCTGTCAGCTCTTTTGCAGACTGTGCAAAGGAAAAATAGTGTGCTGTTTTCTTCCGTGATTCAGCACTGCTGCCGTACAGGGTGTTGGTTAAGCTGGGCTGTAGTGGAAGTAGGGTTAGCCTATGGGGCATTCGAAGAGAGTACGGATTACGGTTTCATAAGGGTGGGCGCAGTGTCTAGAAAAGGTTAGGTGTGTGTGGGATATATTTGTTTTAACAAAACCAACTATAAATCAGAGCATTTTAAAGAGACTTACTAACATATTAATCTAGTCGTCACTTTGTGCGTTTCTTTTTTTCCAGTGGTCTTGTTTGCAAACAATGAGGCAGTTAGTTTAGTCCTGACTGTCCTGCTTCACTTTCTCTCTATGTCTCTCTGTCCTTTTTTATTTCTTTATTATCAGTGTCCTTCTGCTTTACTTTCTCTCTCTCTCTCTTTCTCCTTTTCTCTCTCTCTAAAGAGAAATTTCTCTCTCTTTATCCTCTCTTTCTCTTTCTTCTCTCTTTCTCTCTTCTTCTCTCTTTCACTTTCACTCTCTCTGTGTTAGTTTCTCACTGAATTGCTTCATCTAGTAAAATGCTTGAGTAAATCTTCGTCCTTAAAATCGCAACCATTCAAATGTTTATCACGTTCAAACTCTGCGCTCTACACACGTACAGCTTTATCTATACACATTTTCAGCATTTGAAGTTTATATTAGATACACATTAGAATATCTGTTAACTTTATTTTGTCTTGGACTCTTGGTCTAGTGTTTAAGAGAAGGCAGGCTTATTAGAAAAGAAATGCCGATTTTTTTTTATTTTTTTTTTTAAAAGATTGTTTCGATTGCATATTAGCGCATTTAAAAATCAATTTTATCTGATTAGGCTTTAACTGAATATAGTCTTAACTTTCAGGGGCCACAGACATATAGTCCAACTGGTAAGTGTGACATTTGAAATTTCTAATACTTGATAGGAAATGATTACCAAAAAGAAAAGCATTCAAAGTATACTCTTTAAAGCCACAACAATGAGTACAAATAAAAGTTATTCTTTACTACATCACCAAACTCTGTCAATTACATCTCACAGCTTCATTTATATAGGATCATTACTTTCTGTTACTTCTGCATTAGGCTACTGCTGTGCTGAACATGACTACTTTATGTAACCGTTTAATTATATTCATTCATTTGTAGTCCGTAGACATTGAATTTATGCCTTATCAAAACTATTAGATAGTATACAGTAAGGAATTTGGCGCATATTAGTTCAGATTCATTTCTGATTGGGTTTTATATAGCGACAATAACGTCATAATGAAAACAATGCTTATGGAATAAAAACAGTTCCCATGTTAGCGTATTTGTTGACTGTCAAGTTTTTAAGAGAGAAGTTATTGGACTTGGTTACTTTGGTTAGCGGCAACGACATAGACGGATTTCTTTCATTTCCGGATTAAATGTTTGGGTCGTCAACTGTCTCATTTCATTGTTGGCTGTTCGCCTGTGTTCAGTTGGTTAGCTGGAATTGGTTGTGACCTCTGCATGAACTCAAGACACCGCGAAGAGGTGTAAAACAATGGCCATTTAAATATGAAACCCTATGTACACAATAGTATTAAAGAACAGTTGCACTAGAGTGACGTGGTTTCTTTATACAAGAGAGTGCTAAAGAAAGAAATCACTTTTTGTTTTCGACAGGGTATTATGCTCGGTTTAATGCAGGGGCGGACTTGCTATATGGGCATTTGGGCTAATGCCCGGTGGGCTAGTACCCAAATAGGCCGGTAGGGCCACCTAAAGGGCCTCATGAATGTCACCGTAGAACGTATTAAATTGTTAATTATAATAATATTAATAATAAAATAGTGTTTAAAAAAATCTTTTCAAACATTAAAGTATAATGCTAATTTAATGTAACACATTTTCCGAAATAATGTAACAGCCTACATCTGTAGACAGTGTTACTAGCAGGCTTCATCCTTTTAAGGCTTACACTTTTAGCGATTTTAAAAGCAAGTTAAGGTCTACTATATTTTTAAAAAGATATTTCATTGTATGCATGCGTTCAGTTATCGATACATTATCAAGCTTAACAGAGTGATTTTGAGACGTGTAGACCTAGAAATGGATGTCTCTCATATGATATACAATATGTGGGCCGGATTGTATAGAAATGCCTGGACCTATTTTAATACCCAGTCCACCGCTGGCTTAATGCTTATTATGATGGGTACAGCGTGGTCTACGTCTTTAATATCCGGGGATTGAAGCCATTCGCTGTTTTATTCAAATTAATATTTCATTCTGCGTTTTTAGTAAAATATTTCTTAACTTACTCTCAAATAATGATGCCAGTTTTAACACTGAAGCATTAGATATTCTAAATTTGTTGATTTTTAAATTTAATTTACCTTAATTAAATTACCATTTTTAACTTAATATATATATTACACTATATTGTAGTTTTACATTTTGTATGTTTTCCCAATGTCTGTGCAGACAGGGTACCAATATGTGCTCATCCCAAGTCTCGACACCTCATACCTCCTGGGTCAACCTTTCTGATCTGGAGTGTCCGTCACTCAAGCTCTGGGTCAACCGTGTCTACATTCATGGATCAAGGCAGCATAAGTTCAAGGTCTGGCATCGTCGCTGCCACCCCTCATAGGCAAGGCCCAGAGGCAAGCTCTGCAAATGCCCAGTTCACGTCTGGACCAGCGGTTCTAGTCTCTTACAGGCCTCCTCAGCAGCAACATTCCATGTCTGGTTGGGTTGTATAAATGTAAAATCAGTTCGAACATCGGGAGATATAAATAGCCATATTAGAAAAGCTAATGGGCTATTGGAGTGAATCTATTTTGATAGATATAAATAGCTATGCCAGAAGACGTTTATGGGTATTAGAAGCCAAAAAACTTGTGTATATGAAATAAACTTACATTGACCAAGTCATACATATTGTCTCTGAATTGAATCTCTGTGGAAGCTGAGGGTTCCACACAGAAGTTTGGCTCATGTCTCTCTGTTATACCTGATGCTGGTAATATCGGTGGAAATAAATATTAACAAAGACTTATATAACTTTATAATTTGTTTAGATGTATGTTTCTGCCGCCCTCTCATTGTTAAGACCATCTTCTCTCCTTTTAGCCGCTCCAAGAAATTTAACTCCCGTATAAATGATTGCCTTCCTTTTAATATTGGAAACGGCTGTACACTAATTTTCCACATGTTGAGTCTGTAGAGAGAGTTCATTAAAGTTTGAAGTTTGTCTTATAAATGTTTTGAAACTTATTTCTTTATGAAGCACACCCTTGATCTGTGTGATCTAATAAAGCACGACATGAAGCACACCCTTGATCTGTGTGATCTAATAAAGCACTACATGAAGCACACCCTTGATCTGTGTGATCTAATAAAGCACTACATGAAGCACACCCTTGATCTGTGTGATCTAATAAAGCACGACATGAAGCACACCCTTGATCTGTGTGATCTAATAAAGCACTACATGAAGCACACCCTTGATCTGTGTGATCTAATAAAGCACGACATGAAGCACACTCTTGATCTGTGTGATCTAATAAAGCACTACATGAAGCACACCCTTGATCTGTGTGATCTAATAAAGCACGACATGAAGCACACTCTTGATCTGTGTGATCTAATAAAGCACTACATGAAGCACACCCTTGATCTGTGTGATCTAATAAAGCACGACATGAAGCACACTCTTGATCTGTGTGATCTAATAAAGCACTACATGAAGCACACCCTTGATCTGTGTGATCTAATAAAGCACGACATGAAGCACACCCTTGATCTGTGTGATCTAATAAAGCACGACATGAAGCACACTCTTGATCTGTGTGATCTATTAAAGCACGACATGAAGCACACCCTTGATCTGTGTGATCTAATAAAGCACGACATGAAGCTCACTTGATCTGTGTGATCTAATAAAGCACGACATGAAGTTCAAAACCAACACCAACAGAACGGGGAGGGGGGAGACTCAGAATAGATCCACATGGAAGGAAGGATGCTAAACACACTGGAACTATGAAAAAGGTTGAAAACACTGCAGCTAATGCCCTGTGAATGTGTATCAGAGATTTGGCCTCTTTGGTCCAATGAGAAGTAAAAACAAGTTATCAATCGAGACTGCCGCAGATAAAATTGCGTGAACACAAAAGCCTTGTGTTAAAATTAGAAAGATTTGGTTTATCTGCAACAACGAGTTGATTCTAAGAAATATTCAATTCTGTTTTTGACTTGGGGTTGCGGGGCAAATACAGTAATCTACCTAATAGAAAGATATTGAGTCTGAATTCCATTGTAGACTATGAATATTTAATTTTAGATTTAACTCGAGCTAAGTGAGTCCGAGTCCAGACTTGAGCAGAAAATTTGTGTAACTGCTTAAAAACCTGAAACCCTTTTTCTAGATCCTCATTCGCCCACCAAAAAAAAAAAAATTACAATGAAAGTTTGTGTTATCACATAAACTCAGAGGCGGTCTCTGCCGGGAAATTGTGCATTTTTAGTCAAAAGACTAGGAACCTGAAGGCTTCCCACAGCGCTATTGTCCTGGCTGAATTTTTTACTATCAACTTCAATGGAGACAAAGAGTTAGTTAAGAAATTAATTCTTATCCTTATCAGTATATGTTCGATTGTGATCACAAGCTTGGTATTCGTGGACGAATTTTGTAATTACTTTTCATAATTGGAAAAGTCATTGTCTAATTGTGGGTGATGTGAGCTCTACGCTATGGATATTTGTTTGACGTTGAACAAAAATTTTCATCCATCGTTTGTTTTGTATTGACGCTACTCTCTTATTTGTGAACAAGAAAATTAAATTTACTGTCTACACATACTATTAATTCATGTAATTCAATTGGTAAATATGTACAGTAATCTTAATGAAAGAGATCACAATGAAACAAATACAGACATAATTATTTTTGTCTAAGAGTGCACTTTCACGATATTTACACAATATCATTATTATTATTACAGATCTTAACACGTTAGAACAGTGATGCCCAAAGTACGGCCCGCGGGCCAGAACCGGCCCGCGACGTGGTTGCATCCGGCCCGCCGAAAAGTCGGCACAAAAAGTAATAAATTCTCCCCCCTTCAAAAAAAGTTGAAAATATATCTTTACCTTTGTTAGGGCCCTCACTTGTTTCTCTGATGGATTAGTACCATGACCTTTAACGAGTATGAGTTTGTGAAATGGAACTCTGAGTGTAGAATCTACCCGGAAAAGTGAATGTATCTTTTTTGTGGAACATGATAATAAGCCAACATAGTGTGTTTGTAAGGAAAGTCTGGATGTTTAAAACAACAACATATACAGTGGCTTTATAAAACAAATAGGACGGCCTTCTTGGTTTGAGCCGCGTATAAAAGATTGGTTAAACTACGCCTAGAGATATGACCAAAAAGAGACAAGAAAATAGTTGGTGGTAAAAGTAGCTACAATGCTGCTCTCATTTTAAGTAGAAATGAAGCAAAATTTTCTAGACGCGTATAAAATGATAGACTTTAACTATCCCATTAATTAATGTAAGAACTAGATCCAATAGTTTCAAATGGTTTCAGGTGAATTTTGATTTCATATTTTACCATTATGTTGATGTGGCCCGCAACACGCGTGTCGAAAGTTAACATGGCCCGCTGGTCAAATTAGGTTGAGCATCACTGCGTTAGAATATAATAAAAAGCTGTCTCACAATCGAGTTACCTTCCTTTAATACATTTCATTTTACAGTAATAAGATTTCATTTTGTACCATTTTGCTCTGACACCAGTAATAAATATAGAATGATATAAGTGAAAAAATGAAATACTTTGAAGTATTTAAATTCTTTGAGTGAACACATTATTCCCTTACAAGAGCTTGTTTGCTACGCCACTGTACAAAAAGGTCTGTCTTGCGGTATGCTGGTTGGACAGTTGATCAGGTGTCTCGATGGTATAGGGGTCATACTAAGGGCGGACTGGGTGCTAAAAACCTGATCGGGCATTTCTATACGATCCAGCCCAAAATTGTATATGATACTAGCCGGATATGATTCGCGGTCTGCGGGTCTTAGTTTTGGTATTTACTGATCTACTGTATTGATTGTAGATCTATGTCAAACATGGAGAAAATAAAAGTACAATGTGATAATGGACTTCAGACGACTTCTTCATATCAAATATAAAATACCGTGAAACCGACTTGTTAAAAAAGTTTCATTCTTTATTAGAGATACAATTAGGTACTTTTTGTCTATTTTTAGTACCCTCCCGTCGAGGGAGGGACATTTAACATAACTAAAGTCTTGGCCATGATCTAAGGAAAATTTATGCCAAGTTTCATCAAGATTGGTCAAACGGTTACAGTTTTTATTCGGGACATAGTACACAATGTAAAAACTAGAAACATTTTTACAAGCGCTTCCCCGGACCTACGACTTGCTAAGGGGGTGCGCGAACACATTTTTATTCGGCAGTCAATGGTAAACGTTTGAGAAACCCTGGCATCCACGCTTCGTGTTTTCCTACAAAAAGAATTACTTCACTGTACATGGGTTGACTTGACGCTAAATGTTGGGCCCATGTTACAGATGAAACATTTTTATAGTGTGCTTTTATCAATGTGCAGGTGTGTGTGTGTCTATCAGTCAAGTAACGTGAGTGCTAATACATTGAATCTTAAGACAGCTTCTGAAACAAACTATTGACTTTTTGTCACCCTGAACTTTTGTGATTGCCTAGAATTTTCTTTTCCGGAAACTTGCAATTATTGATTTTTTTCTAACATACGCAATTTCTCTCTCTCTCTCTCTCTCTCTCTCTCTCTATCTATCTATCTATCTATCTATCTATTTAAGTGCAGTAATATGTTGAATGTTAATATTTAAGATTCACGAATATATTAAAACTATTCATTCATCAGTGCAAAGTAGTACATAAAAAAAACGAATCTAACTTCTAAGGTACAGGACATCTGATACTTCCTACTACGAGCATTGGTAGTATCAAACGCTAATCACAGGACAAGCCTCAGCCAATGTGTTATCAATTATTGTGTTTGGAACACATGCGGTCTAGCGTGTAACACACTTTAGTGTGTATACGAGTTTTTATATCCATTTTAATCCAGATTACAGACTGAGTTGGATAAATTTGAATAATATATTAGTATAAGAAGTAAGCAAATTCAGATCATTAAAAAAAAAAATGAGAATGTATTTAATAGAATAAAATAAAATAAAAATAATATTTGAAATATACCTTCGCCACCTGCATAAATCAAAGGGCTATTGTGTAAATATTTCAATGTTGAAACAGGAATAATGCTTTCATCTGATTTGAGCTCATAGATAACATTTTCCCTACGATGGTGTATACAATACAATTATAAACAGGCATCTAGACCCACGCTAAGCTAATTGTAGGCGTACACATAACAAAAACCCTACATCATAACAAGGAAGGGTTTTAGCCAGTTTTGAAAGGAAAAGACCGCAGAACACATTGTGTCAAGTTAAAAATAAACAATGTCACGTGGGTAAACAAATGACGTCTACGGCGAGTGTCAGTGTCAGCAATAACTAACATATAGATCAAAATGTAAGCTAAGTCAGTGTGCTGAGACCAATCTAAGTTTATTTTTTATATACTGTGTGGAAATAACTAGATAAATACCTAGTAATGTGTCAACATATCGATTGCCTTGGCTTGTTTCCCTTGTAGTTCTGGATTGTTAACCTTTGAATTTCCTACACTGCTACTAGACTAACTAGAGTATAGAGTCAGAAGTACATGGCCGACCAGCTGTCGAAATCTTCACGTTGACATCCACATATTGACTGAGATAAACATTGTCATGGAAGACAAGGATATACAGTTTAAGGTAAGCGTTCAATTCGTTTTACAATTACATATTAGTACGACGAGTTGGAATACTTGCATAGTTACATAATGGTTGGCAATTAACTTTTTTTTAAAACTTTACCCTCGCCTGGTGAAGTGGTATCCGTTCCAGAATGCATATGGATTGTCCAGGATCCGAGCCCTGCCTGTCGCATTCCCTTGAAGGAACATCTGAATCTTACAACTCAGCTACCTTCCGGGACAACTTTTATGATGTGATAAATCTCTTTAAAATTTGCAAGAGCCACCCAATAGTTTTCAGACAAGATTGCTTAGAGTTAGTTTTCGATTTAACCAGGCTTGTGTTTCAAAAGTGTTTTTAACGTCAATGTGTTGCATAAATGTGTTAGAAATGTTAGCATTTAACATGTAATTTATTTTGTTTTATTAACATATCCCAAACACGAATGAACTCAAATTGAAAAGAATGATGTATTTTGGTGTTTGAGAGAGAGAGACTTGCAATATTGTGTATACAGGTTACAAGCATGTTAGTACACACTGGCACAACATTTCAGAGTACCTCCACTAGTGACTAATATTTCTTTAGTGTTAAAATGTGTACAAATGAATAAAACAATTCAGAATTCGGCTAAAACAGTATTCAGAAATGTCGATCGAAAAGGGCAAAGACAGTTTAATAAACAGATACATACATATATAAAGGAAATAAGAAGAACTCCCTCGCTAGAGTCTAAAATGTCCTTTATAATTTAATGTGTGCTAATCAACACTTACTTATTGACTAGATACTGACTATTAAATTTTTTTGTCCAAAAATCTACCTTAAGTTTTGCATTCCTAAATTAGTTAATTAAGTTTTGAATATATCACATCATAAGTAATAAAGGACGTCTATTGTTTATATTTTACATCCAGTGTTTCTCAACGGTACCCATAAATCCTTTGCCCTGTACTTTCTCAACAGGCTCATTGTCTGCGTGAGTTATTCAAAGGACGATTTACACAGGATGAAATGCTCAGAGTTCTTCAAGAGTTTGATGAAGATCACAGACAAGCATTGGACTTTCTTATAGGAGGTAGACAATTCGACTTGTAGGTCTAATAGTACACTAAAAAAGATAGTAAAGTTTCCCTTTCAGACCTTGCAATCTATAAAGCAGATAATATCTATATTCTGTATGGCTTTATGACTAAATGTCTACAAAGCTTATGTCTATTCGTCTGTCCTGTCCGTCTGTCTCGTCTGTCTGTCTTGTCCATCTGTCTTGTCTGGCTGTCTGTCTTGTCCGTCTGTCTCGTCCGTCTGTCTTATCTGGTAAAAAGTTTTATACACGTTCATTCTCCCACACCCATTCTTGGAACAAAACATGAATCAATAAAAAAAAAATTAACAAATAATTATCATTTATTGATATTGAAGTATTTTCTTTTGTATCGAATAAGGGAAGTAAATGCTACTTATTGAGATGTGTAGCTGTATGTAGGGCGTTATCCTGCTTAGTACATGTTGTAGAGAATTTGTCTTCCACTTACAATTCTCGGATTAAGTTGAAATTGTGCATAACTATTTATAGATGATGACAATACATGAAGCAATCGATAAATGAACCAATAAGTGAAATCAATTAGTGTTAATTAAGTTTGCATTATATAAAAAAGTGAGTTTATTCCTGCACTATTAAAATATATGGCAGTGGTATTGAGGTTCTTCTTGCCCTTGTATAAGCTTTGCCTGATATTGATTATGGAACAGAGTTACAAGAGTGAGAATAAGTTTTTCTTTTTTTCAGAAGATCCAGAACAAGTCAGTGGATTCCTGAGAAAAGTTAGTTTGGTGTTGTTATTTTTTTTAAACACTATGCACAATCTAATCTATAATGAATCATTTGAAGATTTGCATTTTCATTTACTACACTCGCAGTAAATATGCCAATAATAAATGTTTTTATTTTTCTTTGTTCATCTCTTGTTAGGTTTACTGTGATAGAATATACATCTCACTAGAATGTAAACTTTTTTACACTTATTATTTTTACTTTGAGCAGACAACTAACTATATAGAGACTCTGCAAGAAGATTCTCAGCATCTCTTGGAATTCTTGGACAACAGCGAGCTAGTCATTAGACCTTCAGAACGTCTCTTCGCTTGCGTCACGTGCAACAGAAGCTGGTGGAAGAAAGTGCCATACAGAAAAGAAGTAGATTTTGTTTTGAGTTGATATCGCAAGTTTTTGTTTCGCTAACAACAAAGTATACTTAAAAGTACAACTTTTTGTATAGGGACGGTATACAGAAAGGATAGGAATGACTATAAACTTACAACAACATTTAGTTATAAATTTAAAATATTTATAATAGAAAACGTTACATTTTTGTGTTTTGGTTCTTTTAACAACTAATACATTCATATGAGGCACCGTAGCTGAGTTGTAAAGCGCTTGGCTTACGAACCGAGGGGTGCTGGGTTCGAATCCTGGCGAAGACTGGGATTTTTAACTCCGGAATCTTTATGGCGCCTCTGAATACACCCAGCTTTAATGGGTACCAGATATTAGTTGAGAAAAAGTAAAGGCGATTGGTTGTTGTGTTGGGCCCATGACATCATCTGCTCCATAGATCGCAAGGAGTACTTAACTTTTACATTTAAAGCTAGAGAGAATTGAAAGCCAGTGAAACAAAGAGATTAAAGAAACAAACAAAACAACGATATACACTTACTGAATTCTTCGACTTTTTCCGTAGGGGGTCGAAAACAGATGTAAGAGCTGGTCTGTTAACTATAGTGCTTCATTTTCCAAACGGTTGGTGTCAATTTTCAAGAGCTTCATGTCGCGTTTTCATAAATTAGTATACCTTAAAAGTTGGCGTCCTGCGGCTCTCCTGCCTTCTGTTAGATCGCCATACAGACTATCTTGTGGCATTCTGTGAACATGACCAAGCCAGACAAGGCGTCGACTGCTGATAACAGCGTGGATGTCTTGGACCCTGCTCCTCGCACAGCACTACCGCATTGCTTATTTAATTTTGCCAAGTTTGTGTTTTTAAATCCGTCTTCAGCCTCGTAGGTGAAAGATATTCAGCTTTTTTTTGTCCCGTATGTCACATAGGTCCGGTAGACTAGGGCTAGACTAGTCACATTTACATATAAATGCTACAAAATTCCATTTTTTGTTTATATATGTCAGGTATCAAGGTGTAAGAAATGCTTGGTTCGATACGATGCTATTCCTAAAGAAAGAGAATGGGGCATTGGAGTCTTTCATTGTAGTCGTACGCCCAACTGTCGAACATTCAAGTACGTTATTAACTCTTTGCATTCTGGCTTTCATGCTTTTCTTATTCAGTCAGTTAGACAGAGGTCTCTCTGAAATATTTAGTACGAGTTTGAAAAATCAGTAAAATTTGAACACATTTTTTGTTCATAATTTAAACTAAAATCTATTTCTTCTAAATATTTATTTCAATTTTCTTTTCCGACACACCATTTTGCTATCGTCTGGTTCTAAATTCAATAGGCCTAAATATTAGACATGATCACAGAGCACTTTATTGTTGGTAACAAACTAGATTTAATACTTGTATGTCTTCATCTCTAGCACTTTATTGTTGGTAACAAACTAGATTTAATACTTGTATGTCTTCATCTCTAGCACTTTATTGTTGGTAACAAAATAGATCTAATACGTGTATGTCTTCATCTCTAGCACTTTATTGTTGGTAACAAACTAGATCTAATACGTGTATGTCTTCATCTCTAGCACTTTATTGTTGGTAACAAACTAGATTTAATACTTGTATGTCTTCATCTCTAGCACTTTATTGTTGGTAACAAACTAGATTTAATACGTGTATGCCTTCATCTCTAGCACTTTATTGTTGGTACCAAACTAGATCTAATACGTGTATGCCTTCATCTCCAGCACTTTATTGTTGGTAACAAACTAGATCTAATACTTGTATGCCTTCATCTCCAGCACTTTATTGTTGGTAACAAACTAGATCTAATACTTGTATGTCTTCATCTCTTGCACTTTATTGTTGGTAACAAACTAGATCTAATACTTGTATGTCTTCATCTCCAGCACTTTATTGTTGGTAACAAACTAGATCTAATACTTGTATGTCTTCATCTCCAGCACTATATTGTTGGTAACAAACTAGATCTAATACTTGTATGCCTTCATCTCTTGCACTTTATTGTTGGTAACAAACTAGATCTAATACTTGTATGTCTTCATCTCCAGAGGCTGGGCTGTGATGGGTATGACAGAGTCTATATGTTACATTTGTAAAACTCCAGTGGCTGTCTCAGAAATTTTATCCCCCAAAAAGTCTGAACGCGCCCCAAGTTCAAAAGATACACATCAGTGCAACGGCTTCAACTGTTACAATAAGTAAGTATTGATTAATACATGTTCTCGTTATTCATACGCCTGGACTATTTGAGCAGTATCTGACCTCTTTATTAACCTGGATAATCAAAGGAAAGAAACAGGTTCACAGTAATTTGGTTAAAGGTAGTTTCAAAGCCTTTTTTAAAAATTTGATGGTGATTATGTATAGAGGGTAGCTCAAAATACTCACATTACATTGAATAAAAAGAAGTTCCAAATGAAACAAACGCACATCACAGATTGCTCTGAGAAAGACCTTTGTTAACTTTAACTATAACATAGCACATGGTATGGGCGTCGATAGTTGCAATCAATTCAAGAAAGTAAGTTACATTTAGTTTCTAGTACATGAGTATAGGTATGGATATGTGTTACTATTTCGATAAATGGTTTAAATTTATAGAGAGACATATATGATAACACAAAAATGATATTGATACTATATATATGAACTATAACTTTGTGAACTAATCTTGATCTGGAATCTATAACATATTGAGCAAAATGTATAAATATGTTTTTATTAAATTGTAATTATAAATTTTAGAAATCATCTTCACAGACATAACTGTAAATAAATGTTTATTTTAGAGATTGAATTTTTAAAAAAATTCTTCTCTAACCAAACGAACTTTAAGCATTAAATGAAAAAAAAAATATTTTTCTTTCCGATTGTATATTCTCCCCTTTTTGCACCTAAATCTCCTTTATAAAGAGTATGGTTTATGGTCGGGAAATTTGATATAATGGTATCCCATATTTAATTACAATAGGAAATTAAAAGTTGACAAAATGATAAAGTTTAAATAGGCTTATATTATATATAGTCTTAAGTCTTGCTAATACACTGAGTTAACCTTATATCGGCATCTAGTCAGATTGGATTGTTTTGCTTCATAATTATATACATTGGATAACATCAAGACTTTTTCTTCTGGTAAATGAATTTAACTTTTAAAAAAATAGTTTAATATAAATGTTGTAAGTCCACTATATAAAAATAATAGCTTTTAAAAACAAAACAAAACAAAATTAGAAGGGAGGGCACTGATGACAAGTTTTTAAGTTTCTTGTGAGAACTGTTTGATCTATCTACGATTTACTTTCCAATTTGGTTTCCATAGGAACAGAGTTGGCGCTGTCGTAAGTTTATTTTTTTATTCCGTTAATGTTACCTCTCTCTCTCTCTCTCTCTCTCTCTCTCTCTCTCTCTCTCTCTCTCTCTCTCTCTCTCCGTTAAATCCCATGGTACCTTTTTTGTGCTTAGAGATCTTGGTAGCGCTTAGATGATTTACTTGTGAATGTTTGCATTGATAGCTGTGAATAAAAAGTCACTTTAGCAGACCTCTCTGTAGCTAAGTGTAAGGTTACACTGGACCCCAGGGCTAGATCTGTTACACTGGACCCCAGGGCTAGCTCTGTTACTTTGGATCCCATATAGTCTTCTAAGGTTTTCATTATCCCCCAGGCTAGAAATGATTTTATCCAGTGAACAGACCTGGAGGTCTTCAACCGAGGTCCTGTCTGAATTTTCCATAGACGACCATAGACCGAGATTGTGGATCTTACCGTTTACACGGCCCACCTCGCCTCGTTCCTGGGCGCCGCTCGATATAAGAAGCCCGTGGGCAGCGCCCATCATGAGGGATAAGCTTCATTTTCTTATACTGTAACGACCACTGTTTCGTGAAATACCTCCACTCCAGCTAACGGGACAGTGATGACGGCCCCCTGCGTGGAAAGGCTTCGCAAATTTTTGGACTGTGTCACCGAGCTATTTGTTGCATAACCACCCCGAGTAAGATAAAATAAATCTCACCCAAGGTAGCACGTAAGGGATCTAGTTCGCTTCCCGCCCTTAACCATAATAATAGACACTTCTAGGGTGGCCCTACGCTGAGGCAACAAGGTCTGAAACCTACGAGTGACTGTTTTAGAATGTTCCCGAAATCGGAAACGTTTTTGTTATGACTTTAGGGGAGCTTCATTTTTTATTATAAAATTTATTTTTTTTCGAAAATATAAATCATTTACTGCTTCCTAATAGTACTTCCTGTAACAGGCCCATTTTTTTTAAAGAACGAGATAAAGTGATTGGTAATTCTACCTGTATGACTGTTTGTCTGTCAATGTGTCTGGCTGTCTATCTATCTATTTAATATTTCTGTCATTCTGTCTGTCTGTCTATCCATCTGTTTGTTTCTCTCCCCAGGGCCTGCTTTAGGAGGCACTAGACGAAGTGAATAAGTTGGCCCCAAAAAACAATAGAAAAATAAAATTAAACACCATAAAATGTAAACAATGCTATTTCTGCTATTTGTTTAAAACAATCAATGCTGACAAGTAACTAAATTTAATAAGCAGCTCTTTGCATTCTCCGACCTTTGTTTGATTTTCGATGCATCAGAGTTGAAATAACGTTTTGATATATTCCCCAATAGGAGTAAAAGGGTTCTTCTAACAAGTAGAGCTAAACATTCACGACTAAACCACAGTTTTAGTAAAGACTTTGATCTGGGCTAGTCGACACAGATCTCCGCTACATCTAGTTTTGAGAGTTAATCCAAGTTTCCCATTTTGTTATCAACATTTTTTTCCTGTTCAAGGCCCCCAACAATTGGAGGCCCTAGGCGATTGCCTATTTTGCCTATGCCTAAGGCGGGCCGAGCTCTCCGTTACGGCAACGGGCTTATAATTCCAAACTTTATCTAAATATATAAGCTTACAATCAGGTTGTTGTTTCCATGTTCACTTTGGTTATTGAAAAGATGTTCGACTTAAATGATTAAAAAAATGTATTTGTTTCTCTCTGTGCAGGCATCACACGTCTTCAGTCCCACTGGTAAGTTCTAGAGGCATGTCAACTAAAATTAGTCTGAAGAAAAAAAATACAGCAAAGGGGAGATTACTGTTTTTAAAAAAATCCCAAAACATAGATTCAAGTAACACAGCGTAGTTTAATGTCACCTTTTGTTTATTGGAGATTTTCACGATCAACTAGCCAATGTCAAGGACGCTAATTTGAACTTGTTTGTTGTCAACTAAATCGAAATTATTCAGCAATAAATTTTATCAATGTCTCAAAGTGTAGCAGTTGATCTTCTTTTCAAATCTACTTCATTAGCGCTGGTTAGTTGCCCATTGGTTTTAAATAGGTCAAATATCATAAAGTTGAAGTCGTCAGCATCCACTATTTGGCCATTATATTTTGTGCTACAAATGGATGAGAGTAGAACATCTGATTCTGCCGTTCTAAAAATTGCGCACCAATTATTGAAAGCCTTTTGAAACGATATAGCTGTTCAATACTTCCTTTGCTTACACCAATAGGATTCAGAGTTTTTCCGCGTGGTATGAACATTTCCAATACTTTTGTTCAGAAATTGAGCACACGGTCCTGGTAATTATTTACTTCTTTTTAAAATTGACTTTTTAAATCCACAGACCAGGTTCCTGTCTGCGTTCATCCCAAGTCTCGAGCGGCCATGCCTCCTGGATGCTGTTATCTGATTTGGAGCGTGAGGCACCCAAGTTCAGGGTCAACTGTGTCCACCTTCTGGGACCAAGGGAGTCTAAGTTCACGGTCTGGGATCATCCCAGGCTACTAAGGCACATCACCTACACCAGGAACGCTAGACTGACCTCTCTATCAATAAAAAAACAAACAACTCAATGGACAGAACTTGGCATTATGTTTTCAATATGAGTCGGCAGATGAACGGACAAGTACAAACCACAAGTTTCTAATGTTTGAAATAAAAATGCAAATAATATTCAAAGTTTTGAAACCAAAAATAGAAATGTATTCATTCAATTTTTAAAATGTTTGTATAATGTTTGTTTGATTTCTACAGCAATACAATCTTACTCCAAAATAATAAGTAGATATTTATTTAGAGAAAATAATACTGTAATAAATATTCTTGCTACATTATTTAGCAGCCAACGTATTGTTACACTGAGATCCTGCCCTTTAACCTATATTAACCTATGTGATGATTACAATCAAGGTATACTCTGTCCCCTCATTAGCGTAATACAACTCCGTAAAGACTATATAACAATTCAATACAATCTTTCAATAAAAAAGGTGATTACTTAAAATGAAACATAACTTCGAAAATGAACAGGCACATCAATATCTTTTTACAGATAATAGCAGACTAACCTGCAATTAATGACGAATTCAAGTCAGGAGAGGACAGACGCAAAAAAAAGGGTATATATCTAGTAGTTGTGAAGTTGAACCAGCATTTCAAATGGTTCGAATGGTCTGCTAGGAAGCTTGTACACGTTATTTAGGACCAAGTTGAAATTTTGCACACTTATTTCTTGTATCAGACAAAAAAATCAGTGTAAAAAGTCAATTAGTTAATGAACTTTTGATAATTATTTTGTTTGGTATCGCACAAGGGACAAAAATCGTATTTTATATAGGCCTATGTAGTGGTATCAGTTGAATTAGACCCTTGAGGAGGCTTGAGTGAACACATTGTTTTTTTATTTACTTAAAACGCTATCCCTGTAACATCGTAACGTATAGTCCTTTTCCCCCACCCTCATTTTTTCTACTGGTCGCAACAAGTGATAGAACCATAACGCTAATAGCATGAAATAGCGCTTAACAAAAAACAAAGTGGTAAAAATATGTCTAATCGCCCAGATTTTTATTGTACGTTTAAATCTATTACAAATTTAATTACAGGGCTGATCCAAACTAATTGATACAATTACACTTAATTCAAGTTCTTTTTTTTTTTTAAAGTAATTTTTTTTTCTAGTTTCTCACTGCACTGATTATATTTTGTCACTAAGATTTAAGATCAGTTAATTTACAGTTTTTACAAGTTTCATTTAGCAGTTCTTTAAATAAGAAAGTACTACGCTTCCATAGGTTGGTCAGTTTAGTTGGATTAGCTGTGTGGAGTTACATTCCAGACAATGCCTTGGTAACAACAAGTCTGCTGTCTGTTAACAAATCTCTGCAACTTTGGTCAGTTTAGTTGGATTAGCTGTGTGGAGTTACATTCCAGACAATGCCTTGGTAACAACAAGTCTGCTGTCTGTTAACAAATCTCTGCACCTTTGGTCAGTTTAGTTGGATTAGCTGTGTGGAGTTACATTCCAGACAATGCCTGGTAACAACAAGTCTGCTGTCTGTTAACAAATCTCTGCACCTTTGGTCAGTTTAGTTGGATTAGCTGTGTGGAGTTACATTCCAGACAATGCCTGGTAACAACAAGTCTGCTGTCTGTTAACAAATCTCTGCACCTTTAGTCAGTTTAGACATTCCACTTGTGAACAACATAAATCGAGTTTGAAAGTGCATTACAATAACAATACTGGTCAGTCAAAATAAGCATATTCACTAGCACAGGTTTATATTGTTACGTATTTCTGAATCTTCTGGCTAAATGTATTAGTAGGCACACAAATGAAAACACTGCAAAGAACTTGACGACTAAACTTTCAGTTTCATATAACTTTAATGACTATAAACTCTAACAATTCGTTACTGTAACATGTAGCGTAGAAGACTGTACAATATCTGTCAGTTTACAGTTAGCTATACTTCGTTGCAATTCAACTCTTCACAACTTGCATCGAGCCGTATTCCACAGAACAGACCAACGACACACTTCCCAGTGTCGCTCCAGGTCTCCCAAAGCTGAACCAAGTCGTACTCAAGCCGCACACGTCTTACATCGACTGTAACGGCTCAAGTCCACTGTAGTTCGCTGTATAGACTTTAACGACAGTAGTCCACTCCAGTTAACTCTACCCTAGTTAACTTGCATCGAGTCGTACACATCTCTCTTCTACTGTCTCGCACAGTAGACAACAGTACCGACGACTCACTCACGACTGACTTTCACATTAGCTCTCTGGCTTATATAGAGTCCCTAATCGCTTGTCCAAAGATGCACAAACACTGCTAGTATCATCTGGAACAACACGTGAGGAAACGTCACATCCTGTCTTTGTTTTTACATGTAGATTCCAGAAAACATCGGCTGCAGTGTCATCTTGCCGGGGTCACAAGTTGTGACCTCTTATCTGTCACTGGACATTGCTAGTACCTTCTGGAATAACACGTAAGGGCACGTCACATCCTGTCTTTGTTTATACGCGTAGATTCCAGAGAACACTGGCTGCTGTGTCATCTCGCTGGGGTCACACGTTGACCTCTACTTGTCACTGTTCATTGGTAACAATATGCATGACAAGAGCAAGGCCTTGTTTAAATGCGAATTTCTTGACAGCGGTCGATGGTCAATGCTATTCATTGTCAATGTAGATTTTGCTAGGAGGCTCGGTGGCTGAGCGGTAAAGCGCTTGACTTCCGAAGTCTTTCCGGGTTCGAATCCTGTTGAAGACTGGGATTTCATTTTTTTCTCGATCCTTCGACGCCTCTGAGTCCAACCAGCTCCAATAGGTACCTGACATTAGTTGGGCAAAGTAAAGGTGATCGGTCGTTGTGCTGGCCACATGACACCCTCGTCAACTGTTAGCCCTATAGATATGTCTGAAAGGTTTACACTTAGGGACTAAGAAATTTCATAGTGTATAAATACCAGCTTGTGAAAATGTACATTGTCTTTGTTTTATTCTCGACCTAAAGTTAGTTACACACAACCAAAGCAAAATAACATTGCAATTTACAAATAGAATGCCCATTTCTGAAACTTATAATTCAATGTTTGTGGAAACAATCGGGTGATATTGTATTGCATAACAATCTAGTGATATCACTTGGTGACCTTTTGAAAACAACAACAAAGATAAGATGATCTGTCAACACACATCCACACATCCACACACGACAAAGTTTTCAGACGTGATATCGATGTGTTTTGTTTCAATGCGTTGTATAGGCTAAAATTGTCGTTCGATCAAAAGACAAGAACATTTCAACATTTCAACTGCATTGTTTGCCACTTACTTTATGTAACGTAGTTTAGTTTGTGTAGACTCAGTGTAGATGTTATAAAGATGATTTCAACACAAAAGATGTAGAATTTGTTTACAAAACAATTAATGCAACAACTGCAAGGATTGCATTTTCAGAGAATTCGTATTTTTAAATTCCGTTTGGCCAATAGGACGAGGTCCTAAGACTTGTGAAGAAACGAAAGCTAACCTAATTCGTTCATATTGTTAGACATGCATCATTTTCAAAAGTCATTTTTTCTAACTACAATGGAAGGAGCACGACAATGATGTTGTCGAAATACTAGCTGGCTGGACAAGGTGAAACAATGGATTGGCCTATCACGGCTAACTCTGGCTGGACAACGTGAACCAATGGATCGGCCTATCACGGCTAACTCTGGCTGGACAACGTGAAACAATGGATCGGCCTATCACGGCTAACTCTGGCTGGACAATGTGAACCAATGGATCGGCCTATCACGGCTAACTCTGGCTGGACAATGTGAACCAATGGATCCGCATATCACGGCTAACTCTGGCTGGACAAGGTAAAACAATGGATCGGCCTATCACGGCTAACTCTGGCTGGACAATGTGAACCAATGGATCGGCCTATCACGGCTAACTCTGGCTGGACAAGGTAAAACAATGGATCGGTCTATCACGGCTAACTCTTGATCTTCTGCTAAGGACAGCTGCTGATTAAAAAGAGTGGAGAGAGTTGGTTACGCCAAAAAGAAACAAAACAAAAAAAAATGTCAGAGCTCCCATGACAGGATATTCGATGACAACAACTAATATCTTCAATACTTGATACTTGCATCCTTACTATTGATTTCTTAACCACTGACCTTCAACCTCTTAACATCTGTTATTCAGAGCACTGTCAAAAGTAGTTTAGAAAAGAAATAACTAATTTTGATAGTACCAAGACCGTCAGAACTTAAACCATATCTAAAAGTTGGCTACATGTTAGATATACAAACCAGAAAAATAAAATAAAAATACTTTACAAAATACAAACAACAAAGCTTATACTAAGTGTAATTGTACCAATTACTTTGAAGAAAAAATGTGTTAGGGCTACCGTGATATCTTTTTGAATATATTTTATATAACAAAAGTGGAGCGACTTTAAATTGAACTCGAGGGCTCACGCCTCCTGAAACCAATAGACTAACCATTATTCCAGCGAATGGCTTATGAAAATAGAAAGTTTCATACCTATTTATAGTTAGTTTCAAACGTTTAATAGCTTCAATAGCTTTAAACTAAACAAAAAGATCCTTGAGAATTTTTACTGCGCGACTATACAAAATCTGCTAACAAACGGAATAACTTGTTGGCAAGGCAACGCCTCATCTAAACTGTTGCGACGTCTAGAAAACATCACCAAAAAAGCATCAAAAATTACACTCACAACATTACCACATTTAAAGGAACTTTTTGAACAAAAGTGCCTAAGAAAAATCGAAAAAATCTTGGAAGACAGCGGCCACTCGCTCCATCAGAACTACGTCAGGTCGTCGCAAAGTGGGCGACTGCTGTCAATCAAAACAAGAACTGAGCGGTACAAAAACTCGTTCGTACCTCAATCTGTCAGACTCTATCACCGCCACTCATTGATAAGGGAACATGAAATACACCAAGATACCTATGTGTAGTCGCTGACTGAACTCTTTATGTTGTCTGTTGTATTTATGTGTATTTTTCTGTTGTGTTGTCTTTATATGAGAAAAGAGTCATTGTAATCACAACAAATTTCCGTAAGGATCAATAAAGCAGTCTTAGTCTTAGTCTTAAGCGGCAAACTATAAAGGGGAATAATTCTACGTATACCGCCACAACAGTTAAGTACCATTTCTTTCCCTTGTTCGATACCAAACAAAATAAATAATTACTAATAAATAATTAACCAATTGACTATTTTTATTGTTTTTTTTTGTTGTTGTTTTTGTTGTCAGGTACAAGAAATATTTGTGCGAAGGTTCAACTTGACCCGTTAATCGGTGTGGGAGAAATAAAATGTTCAAACTTTTTACAAGAGAGATCACAGACAGACAGATAGACAGACAGAGGGAGTTGTTATAGGTTTTGTAAAAAAAAAAAAGAGAAGGAAGGCAGATATTAGAAATAATGGATGTGTTCAACACTGAGGTTATTTTAAAGACCACAGTTAAGCGGTTAAGGTCACACAACGACTTCAAGGAGATGTCAATGTACAAATGAAGGTAATACTCTGCAGCAATAATTCACTGCTAATAATGATCAAACCATGGTTTAAAGTAGTTTAAACTAGTTGCAAGCTTCTTGGTGTATCCGGTTGACAGAAAAAAGGAAATGTTAAAAAGGTTTTATTTTTTTAAAGCTTAATGATAACTGAAAATTATTATATAATAATTAAATAATTTATATTAAATTGAATCATTTATATTATACAATAAATAAAATTGTCTCATCTCTTCCGTTGTTTTAGCTTTGAGTTAGTTGGCAACAGTGAGGTTCTATCAAGCGTCCTTGACATTGATTTGGTTTATAGTGATAGTCTTCCATACAGAACCTATGCTGACAACACATACCACATGTTTATACATAACTTTATCTAGAGCTCATGTAACAAGTAATATAATCACTATAATGTAGGCATTTAAACTTAAGAGAAATTATCAAGATTGTGTCTGATAGTGATAATGTATGATTGTATGATACTATTATCTTCTAGCTTTATTAGAAATGGAAAAGATGGTCATCATTACACTGATCTGTTTCGATATTGATTTGGTTTCAATAATTGTCAAGAGTGTACATTGATTCAGACGGAAATTATGTAGATTATAATGTTTCGTTTAAACCAATTTGACAATTTATTTAAATTAGGAAACGTCTTAAAACTTACAGCATTGTATCTTTGAATTGATTTTTTTTTCTTTATTTAAATGCGTAAATAATGCCACACTCTCATTATGCATCTTTAGACTCAGAGACTAGACTGTATAACCATGGAGCATATTAGTTTGGAGAATGAAGCGAGAAGACTGCGTGAGCTCTTCAAAGGAAGATTTAACCAACGAGACGCCATACTGTTAGTTACACATCACGGAGAGAACGCAGCCAATTATGTGTTACAAGGTAATCATTGTATATAATTGTCATCTACACCGTTCACGATATTACATTACAGTACACTTACATATGTTGACATTACCAGTAGTCCCCTTGTGTTTAGTCCTTTATATTCTACAGTGCCGATTAGTAACATTTCTAATATTAAAAATTTTGTTTTCAGAAAGTCCAGAAAATGTTGCTAAATTTCTTGAAAAGGTAAATTATTTCTGATTGGTATTTTTCTCTGTATATATTATTGTTACGGAGTGTATGCGCGTGTTTCTGATGTAACCTTTATTAAAGGTGGGCGGATGGTTTGGTTGTCTATGATAAACAAATTCTGGTGGAAGCGATAGGTCGTCTGGCGTGATTCAAGTGAACAAATAGGGGTGAGAACAAGAGACGAGTGTCAGCCAGACAGGCATTTTTCAGAGTGAGTTATATTTTGTTTAAAATTTTTAAAGATCTTTTTTTACTTGTGTTTCTTCATACATCTACATTGATGTTGAAAGCTGTGTATATTTATTAATTAAAATTGTATTCAGTTTGTTAGCATTTATTATAAGTTGTACATTACAAATATAATACTCCCACTAAGTTTAGTTGTACTAGCTGTTTAGACCTGCAAACCAACGACCAAGGTATCAACAATAAAGTAGAAACATTTACCTACCAATCATAGAATTTTATCACCAATCATTTGCTCTGAATTGAGAAAACGTTTTTTTCACTTCAACACTAGTATGATAAGTACAAACATCATTATCTTGTGCAGGACCGCACTGTCAGGTTTTCAGAAGAGGAAGTTGCCAGAGTGAATCGTCTGCTTATTGAAGGACTGGAGTCGGAATCTAAACCTCGTCTTTTTGCTTGTCGGAAGTGTGAAAAATGTTGGTGGAAAAGAGTTCCAACTAGAAAACAGGTACACGATGTTGTTTATGGCCGACCCGTCTTTCTTGTGATACTATTGTCAGTGTACATGGACTTTCCTTTCTATAGTTTCTTTTGTTATGTTGTCCAATTAAAAACTGAATCTTATTAAAGACTGGAAATAAAAAGTCCTGATAAAAAATTAGGTTCAAAGACTCAAAAACACAGATTTACTGCTGCACGGGTGATCGACTGTATAGAAAATACGATAAATTTGCATATTTGTAACCATGTCGGACCAAATAAAACAAAGGACATTAGGGCTACGAGGTCTTCCTCAGCTACAAAACAAACAAACAAAAAAAGACAAATAATTAACACAAGCCACAAGTTACTGGTTTTGATTTAGTCTTGAGACGGGGCAGAATCTGGAGCGACTAATCTAGCCAATTCTGCAGCGGCAGAGTTTGTCTAAGTTCATACATGTATAAGCATCTATTTTAGGGCTAGCTGATAGAGCAGCTTTCTTTTTCTTTCTCTTGACTAAGGCCGCTTCGTTTCTTTTGCTCTCGGCGAGGTTCGTACCAGCCTGCACAGTCTGTCTCCATGCTGTCCTGTCTTGGGCTATCTCCTCCCACATCTTTCTATTTTAAGGATTCAAATCCAATGACCCCAGTTGAATCTTTATTTCGATGAATAATCATTACGAAAGAAGGGACTCTAATGATTGAAGTAGAAATCATAAAACATTTGAACTTACAATAAAACGTAATTTCTGAATAATTTACACAAGTATTCATCATGAAGCTTGAGAGTTGTGAACTGAACAGACTGATCTCTAGACCCTGTTATATTCATAGACATATTTATTGAAAGTACATGAACTTGATCGGCTACTTAGCTACTGTGACGCAAGTCATTGTGTCTTCCCCAGTTATAGCCGTCATTCTTGAGTGTAACTTGAAATAGTTACCTGTAATACAAAATCAAAGACTCTCGTTTCCCCCCCCCCCTTTTTTTTTAAAGGAAACATAAAAATAAAGAATTATTTGTAATTATAAAATTGATACAATTCCAATGCTTGCGAACAGAGCGAAGTATAGATACTGAAAACTGCTCTCTATTAAAATTTGTTTAAAAATAATTTCACTAAATGAAGAAACAACAAAGACATTAGTTCGACTAAAAACTAGAGGTTACCGTATCGTCAGGTATCAAGATGTTTCCAATGTTCCAAGAAATACGATCCAGTGCCAGAAGAGGATGAGTGGGGGCTTGGGGAATTCGAATGCCACTTCTGCGGTTACTTCTTTCGGTAAGTAATATTCATAATTCCTTGTCATGTTCTAGACTAAAATACTGCACTTTTTGGGCTGAGTGTTTAAGCGCTCCGCTTTTGAACCTGGGGGTCCTGGGTTCGAACCTTGGTGAAGACTGTGATTTAGAATTTCGGGATTTTTAGGGCGCCCATGATTCCACTCAACTCTAATGGATACCTGACTTAAGTTGGGGCTAGTAAAGGCGGTTGATCGTTGTGCTGGCCACATAACACCCTGCTTGTTAACCGTTGGCCATAGAAACAGATGACTATAACATCATCTGCCCCACAGATCGCAATGTCTTAAAGGGAAACTTTACTTACTGCTCTTTTTACACTGGTTCAAATTGTCGATACTAGGTCGTTGGTTTGAAACTCCAAACAGTACTGGATTTATTTACCTGTATCCAAACGAAGCTATAGCTTGGTACCACAACAAATATTTGAGACTCAAAGAAAAGCCATTATTGAAGACAGGCGCAAAAGACGGACGACGGCTTTGTCTGCACAAAATTCGGGAAAATATGAAGGTCGCAACTGGGTTTGCGGAGTTATGTGAAACACTGGACTCAGCCTTAATCTTCGAAATTGAAGGCAAAAACAGCTCATATTATCATTATACAAAAATTATGTCAAATAATTTGCAGTGATTACACACAAAAATTAATCTCATTCTCATGACTTTCTTTAAAATCCTAATAATAGTCCCTTTTTTAATTTTTGAATATTAGGGCCTACTGTTTTTAGGTTTAATTGTCATTGAACGTAGAACATAAAGACAATAATAACAACTTTAAGTAATATTCCAGTACATACAGTGAGTTTTCGTAACAACACTTTAACAATGTTTTTTGTTTAAAAAAAAAGGTTAAATTATTCTATTTGTTAGCTTTTTTTCAATTAACATTTACATATCAATATTAATATAACCCTGTCATGCACACCGCCATTCAGGGCAGTGCAGAAGGTGCGCACTGCTAGAAACTAGACTGAGAAGGATGTTGACAACTAGAGAACGAGTCCCGCCCAAGTCTAGAGCCGATATGAAGAGACTGTGCTAAAGATAGATGTTGTTTTATGTACTTGTAAATAAATATCGTTGCCTCGTTTTTTTTTCAATTAACATTTAAATATTAATATATTAACATATGTAGATCAAATAAACTATAATGTAAAAGGCGTATTACCTACTTTTTTTTTATCAAATCATAAACGTTTACGTGGGTAAGATCTAAGAACACTAGATACCCTCCGATTACAGCGAAAGAGCAAGAATTTAAAAATAGAAAATGGGATTCCGGAACTCAGTTTCTAACGTTGTTTCTGTACTTAAATTAGAAGCAAGCTAACCATAATTTGTCTATATTTAGTTTGACAGCTTAAATTAGCGCCCCCCCCCCCAAAATCTTGAAAACGTCCCCAAGGGGGCGATAGCGCCCCCGTTGAAGGCCACTGCTGTAAATGAACGCCCCTCAACGTTGTAAGTAAAATGTGACGACTGCTCGCGAGTGAAGCAGTTTGAGCCTTATATGTCGCTTGGTCGGAAATAGGAATTGGAATGGACAGCATGGGATAGATCACGAGATAGGTCAAGATAGATAATGTGACATCCGGTCAAGATTAGCTATAATTGTGCACATATAAACCACATTGGCGAGATTGCGCACATGTTAACCCCAACTGGGTGCAAAATAAACGTCGTGGCCAGTAATGGGACTCATGTCTATGAAATACAATTGTGTATGCACCAAATAATGTTGAAGGTTAACAAGCATGTTAGATCTATTTCACTTGCTGGTCTGAATCTTGTTGCTAATGTATCGACTGATTGCATTAAATTTTGTAAAGACCTGTTAAAGAACATATCTCACTTCTTGTATAGGTATATTATTTTATAATCTTTATAATTCTAACTTCTATATAAGTTAAATCCTCTAATAATCCGGAATTCATATTTAGTAATGACATTTCCCCCTCCCCAAAGTCAAATAGCTTATGGCTTTTTGAAGTCTATAACCGGCCAAGGCTTTAAACTTCTAGTACATCTAAGCCGGTGTACATCAGAAACACACGTACACACTCCGTAAAACATCTTTAAAATTGAAGATTCTTATATACTCAATGTTATTCACAAGGATGTGTTCTTTGCTAATATATAGTTGATTAAAAAAAAAAAAAATAAAAAAAATACGAAAATGATAAAAATTGTTGATAGTTTTTTTTAATGTTTAGTTGATCAAACTATCTTATTTTGTACACTAAAGGGACGTTTATATTTTTTCTCTACAATTTAAGAAAAGGTAGAATAGTGTTAGCCTGTGCTAGAAATTACTACTTAAATTAGGAAGGTGTACTTGTGAATACGAACTCTACTATCCACAATAGCAAATATATCTTGAGAAATAAAATAATAATTCACAATAATTCCTATAATTGACTTAGACCTTATAGCAATATTCTCAAACTGTGTGCCGCGCACGTGCTGCCGAAGATTTGCAGGTGTGCCGCGGGAGTTTTCAGAACGCCACACGTGCAGCGTTACACAGGTCTGCCTACTAGTAAATTTTTATTTTACGTTGCGATGACATCCCCACTTGCAACGACCAGCAATAGTAGTGGGTCGCTCCATATTGACGGAAAGGGCTGTTAACTCTTCAGTTCATGGAATTGTCCACTATACATATATTATTATAAAGACTCAAATGTAGGCCGCCTTAGCAGACGCACAGCAGTTCTTGAATTGGTAACGATAATAATAAGCGATGTGTTTCATGTAAATTTGTTAGGTTACTAATAGTAACAAATTATTAATAAGCATTATTCATTGTTATCCATGGAGAAATACGTTAGCAAGAATGAAACTGCGAAAGCGTTAAATGAAAAGCAAGGAACCAAACGAAGGTACAAAGACTATTACATCGGATATGTTTTCATATCTTCGGGACCTGTAGATGCTCCTTTCTGTCTGATCTGCAATGCAAGTCTGTCGAATGAGGCACTTGCTCCAAGCAAATTGAAGAGACACATGGAAAGAAAACATCCAGCTGTAAAAGTGCAACCGAAGGAATACTTTGAAAGCATCAGGGCTCAACAAAATAAACAAGCTAAGAAACTTAAGAACTACCTAAAGCTTCCAGAAAAGATATTGATTGCAAGTTATAAGGTTGCTCAGTTATTAGCAAAACGCAAGAAAGCACATACAGAGGCTGAATCAGTCATTGCACCAGCTTTAGCAATAGTTGTTGAAACTATCCTTGGACCCGATGCCGCCGAAAAAGTTAAAAAAGTTCCTTTGTCAAATGGTACTATTTTGCGCAGAATTGAAGACTTATTGTCAGATCTACAAGATCAAATATGCGAACACTTCGACGTGAGTGACGATGAAGTGTCTCTGCTGTGGTCTCTTCAAGTTGATGAATCCGCTAACATTAGTGGCAAATCCCAGCTGCTAGCTTTTTTTTTCTTATTTTGCAAAGACTTACCAACTACGACCAAAGGCGAAGATATTTTTAAGTGGTGAACAAAAACATTTTGCTCTTCAAACTACAGAGGAGAAAAACTGTGTCAGCGTTTGCACCGATGGCTGTCCTTTAATGCAGGAAATAGAAAGGGATTCGTCACTCTTGTGCGTCAAGAAAATCCAAATGTATTAGTTGTTCACTGCATGATCCACAGAGAAGCTCTTGCCTTCAAATCTTTGCCGAAATGTTTGATGTCTGTTCTGGATCAAGTGATTGAAGTTGTAAACTTCATCAAATCTCGACCGCTTGCATCCCGACTTTTCTCAGAACTTTGTGAAGCAATGGATTCAGACTACAAATGTCTCCTGTATTACACCAGCATTCGTTGGCTCTCCAGGGGAGAGGCTGAGCTGACTTTATTCTTGGAGGCTGAAACAAAAGACTTTGGATTTTCTATTCATGACGAGATCTGGTGGGTTAAGGTGACATTTCTCTCTGATTTATTTGACAAATTAAATTCATTGAATTTGTCTTCAAGGACCATCGGAAACCATCATCATTGCATCCTCAAAACTGAAATCATTTGGTGAAAAATTTATTGTCTTTGTGGCAAAGTAAGATCTCGAAAGGACTGCTTTCCTACTTACAATGAATGGGCTTCAAATAAAGAAATCACCCCCGAAATTCTGGACACTTTGACACACCTGCAGTCAGCATTTCAGCATTACTTTCCAACTGTTGGAAGTCATGAGTATGGATGGGTCAGCTCTCCATTTGGGAACAATGGCAAACAGAGTACAAATACTCCTTCTTCCCTAGTGCTATTAGAGCATGGAATGGGTTGCCTGAGCTAGACTGGAAAACCAGTGACTTGGCAGAATTTAAGTCATTGGTTAATATGCATGACTAAATGCATGACACGTAAGACGTAATCATCTTCTTTTTTGAAGTAACGTCTGTATTATATAAGATAAGAAGAATGAAGCTACAAATCTTACAACTGAAGAAAAAGAGCAGCTCATTGATTTGAAAAAAAAACGATGCAGTTCTTAAGTCGAGTTTTGCCGAGTTTTGGATTTCAATCAACAATTTATATCCAGCAATCAGTTTAAAAGCAATCAAAATAATTCTTCCATATGCATCTTCATGGTTTTGTGAGTTTGGATTTTCAGCACTGACTGAAATCAAGTCTAAGAAAAGAGAGAGACTTTTTACAATAGACAATGAAATGCAAGTTTGTTTGTTGACTTTGGAGCCTCGATTAGATCGCATTTGCTCTCAAAAACAGGCAAACCCTTCACATTAAATATAATACCCGGTACTTAAAAACAGGTAAAATCATTTTTTTAAAATTATAAAACAACTGTTCCTCTTCGTGGTGTGCCGCGAAATTTTTGTAGTTTGTTTACACAAAAAAGTTTGAAAAACACTGCCTTATAGAATTCAAAATATGCACCTTTCTTTCTATTTACATTTCAACTAGAATCTATTCTATTTTTTCAGCTCAACGGCTATTATGAATATAACTGAGTGTGTATGCCATAAGTGTAATCATACTGTTAAAGTAAGTAGAATTACTCCTCCCAGCAAAAAACGAAGACAGGTTCCCAATAGACAGTATCACCACTGCAATGGAGAAAACTGTTATGCTCGGTTGACGCTACCCTCAAAATGTGATGGGTAAGTCCATTCATTGGCCGCCTTCAGTCTAAGACTGCTAAGGCACCTCTCGTAGAGATTTTTTTTCTGTTGTTGTGGCTATAAAACGCCTCACCCTTTTAAGAGACATTTTATCACGCATACTTTGGTTGTGAAAGTAGATTTTCTGTTGGAGGAGCCAGTCTTTTTTTTTTATTAGCTTATATCATCTGAATCCGTCTGTCTGTTTGTCCGTCTGTCTGGTACACATTTTGTATATGTTATTTTTCAAACTTCCCATTTTCAGATCAAGTTAAAACTTTGCTCAATTAATCATTATCTCTAACAAAACAGGAATCCGTGAAAAAATTAACCAGTTATTTAATAAATGGTACCATAGCAAAACAAGACTCTCGTGGGGGTGCCTAAGGAGGTTGCGAGAGCATCCTTATTGAACTGTGTGGGGTTGTATTAGAGCTTCCACAACCGTCTCACAATCCAGGCGCCGTTCCTCAAAGGTCCGTTACATAAATGGCGTGTCCCGCACAGTTAGCCTGGTATAGAAAAAGAAAATGGAGGGGATCCCTGTGTACGCGGCCTCTGGCGTGACCTCCGTATGTCGAAGGTGCCGCCTCTGGCCGCGACTCTGACCCCCCCCCCCTCCCTTCGCCAGACAGAATAGTGTACACTGTTCTCATTCAGGCTTGTTTATTTTTCTTTATCGGCAGAGATCATAGCGACTTCGTGGTTTATCCTCTTAATGGAATGTAATAAGAACCAACTTAATCCAGATATTAACGTAACGTTTCGAAATGATTTGTTAGTTACGTCGTTACGACAGACGATGTTAATTTAATATGCCATGTTTTGATTGTATTATTAAGAAAAAGAAATGGGTAAGGAAGAAGCCGGTTACAGAGAGACTAAAATATAAAAATATCAATCTTATATTGAATATAATTGTATCCATTATTTTTAACCAATCTTGTAATTAATTTTATTTTTATCAGCGTAACAAAAATAAATTTTGTGCGATTGGGAATATTTTTACAACGCTTAGGCTCTGCTAATTCACTCCGTCTGTCTGTCTGTCTGGTGAAAATCTTGTACACGTCTTTTCTACTACTTCCCATTCTCGGATCAAGTTGAAATTTTCCAAAATTATTTCATAGACGATGTTCATATATATTTATATATTTTTTTTTACTTAAGTAAAGAATTTTTAAAATAATGAATGACCATAACAAAACTGTGTAGGGAACCATCAATGGTAGAACAAAGGTTTCATAAATCATGTAAAAAAGGGAAATCCAGATATTTTTATGATTTATAGTCCATAACTTTATTTATCTTAAAGTCTCAAAAAAACCCACTAAAACTAAAATACCAACCTATTATGGATTGTATGTGTGTGTGTGTTTCTATGGTGACGTTGAAAAGAAGTTAGCGATAGGTTGGTAGCTATGCAGTGTAGATGATGCAAGTAAGCGGAACTATCATAAGATATCTTCGGTACGCCACACTTCTCCAGAATGCCAGATTGAAAAGACGTGTATTTTGTAGTGAGTTAGATTTTTGTTTAAAACGCCATTTTATATTATTTCTAAAGTCTATTACATTTTTTCATTTTATCTAGAGTTAATTTTTTTCTATATCGTAATAAAGGTTATATTTAGTTTTGTTACGCTCTCAGTAAAAGGGATTTCAACAGAGGATGCACAGCCGTGATATGACTGCATTTAAATATTCCTGTTAAATATCAAAACTGTGGTCAAAATGAAAAATTGTCATTTTTAGCTATTCCTTAACATAAACAGCTGAAACTAGATTTAGTGCTGTAAGAAACTGAATGAGTAATCAAAGAAATAGACTGGATGCAGCCACTAGTTAATATCTTCGCCTTACTTTGACCTATTTAAAGCCTGGCATTTCTCATATTACCAAATTGCAATAGGCACAAATAAAATGCTATTTTCTAAATTTACCTTTTCTTAACTAGTATTTGGGGTGCAAAAAAAAAAGGTGGGGAGGGGGGGGGCGCTGGGAGATTTTAAAACAGAAAATATACGAAAAGGGGGCGTGGGTAAAAAAAAAGTTTAAGATTAGTGATATAATAGATAGGTCTGTGAGCTATACATCATGTCAGTTATAACGTTCTTTAAAGTAAAAGAAGAGTTTCATCTAATATATTATTATAATGTACATTGATAGTCACATTAGTGATATGTCCAGTATTTCTTTTTGTGTCATAACGTTTGACGTTTAGTTCAGTATTAATGAAAACCTTTGTTTCTGCTACAGATGTGCAAACAATGAAAACAAAGACGTGGTAAAGTATACAAAAAGTATTTGTAGAATTCATAATTTATATAATACAATACAGTATAAAATACACGACAATAGAAGCAACGCTCATGCCGACATGGTAACAAAAAGATACTTTAAAAAGTATTATAATGATATCTGCTCTAACAAAACAAAAAATTAAAAGAATATAAAGTTCAAAAAGATCAAATAAAACAAGCTAGCTTTATTTAAAACATCTATCATCACATTTTCCACTATATATACGAAAATATCACTGCCGTACGGGTTACCATGAAATTTTGTACACAGGTTAATATTATCTCCTAGGCGCTCACTAAAAACCGGTTTTGACAGATTCGCAACCTGACGAGCGCATTCGCGAAAAACAGCAAACTTTTATCAAATTCAAACCTTTACATTTTATTTTCGGTATTTCCCCAAAAGTTCATATTTTTAAAATATCACACATATTCCGTATTTTAAAGCAATTTATATATTTTTTCTTAAGTCTACTTATTTTTAATAATGCCTTGCGTTATTTCTGCTTACTTTTAGACGCGGTCAAATAAAATAAAAAAAAAACTAAACCTAAAAGCATTAAAAAGATAGGTCTAAATTCTCTTTCTTATCATTTAAGGGTGTAGATAAAATGTTTAAAACTAACCTTAAATCCTATATATAGATTCAAACTCTGAATAGTGTGTGGTGATCAATCGACTAAATACAATTTAAAAAATGATATAGGTTAAATTGTGAAGCCGAAGAAAAGTCATAGAGTGTACGAAGGAACACATTTTTGTGTTGGCCAGGGGGCGGGAGTAGGGTATAAGTCAAAGTGATACTAGAATTAACGGGCCCAAAATATGAGAACGTGTGCGATTCGTGGACGCTATAAAGTGTGTCTTTCCAAATCAAGTCAAAAGTGTATGTCGGAAAAATTACAGTGCGCTGGTTAAAGCTCAACAAAATGGAGGTTTTCCAGAGAGCAAAGAGAGAGAGAGAGAGAGAGAGAGAGAGAGAGGGAGCGGGCCATGAAACTTCATTGTAACAGATACATTAAATGATGTGCTAAAAAAAAGTATGTTACATTGATAATAAAAATAAAAAACAACAAAAAACAAATGGGTGTTCCGGCCATAATAAACATTATAAAGTCAGGGAACATATCAACGGATGTAGCCGGTATGTACTGCTAGTATTATTTAAAAAAGATGCCTTTCATTAACATTTAAATCCTTAAAGACAACTAGCAACCATTAAATCACAGATCTAGACGAAATGATCGCCCCCTCTCTTTAAGCTTTGTACTGTAAGATTTTAAAACTTCATTATTCCACTTTAAGTCAGAATGTCGCCGAGAAGTGCCAAGAAGTCTAATCGCTTAACGCACTGGTAGTGTATGTGTGTGCGTGTGTGAAGCACGTGTACATGTTCTTTGTGTTTCTATCTACAGGATGGTCGCTAGAAAAGCGGAAAGTTTAAGGGTCAGGTGAGCTCATGAACAAAATGCGTGCTTACTTAGGTCTATTTTGATTTGGAGCTTGTTATTAACAGAGCTTCAGAATGGACCGCATTCACCAATCGTAAACAAACAACATTTAGCCACGTGCTGCTCTATCTCTTCTATATAATTTACGATCTCATGTTTAATTCATGATGGTTGTCACGTGACAGTTTATTTAGTTGTTTTATCAATAAGATCACGTGACTAAATGTTGTTTGTTTACGATTGGTGAATGAGGTCCATTGTCGACGTGTCATAAACTCTGTTAATAATTTGAAAACGAGCTTGGGAAGAGCTCTGAACGAAACGAGATCTCACAAGTTACACTTTAAAACACTACAAGAGCTTGGTACGAGATCTCACAAGTTACACTTTAAAACGCTACAAGAGCTTGGTACGAGATCTCACAAGTTACACTTTAAAACACTACAAGAGCTTGGTACGAGATCTCACAAGTTACACTTTAAAACGCTACAAGAGCTTGGTACGAGATCTCACAAGTTACACTTTAAAACATTACAAGAGCTTGGTACGAGATCTCACAAGTTACACTTTAAAACGCTACAAGAGCTTGGTACGAGATCTCACAAGTTACACTTTAAAACGCTAGAAGTGCTTGGATTTCTAGGTTAAGACACTGCCCTAAAGTAAACGGACAATATTTTGAGTATCTATGAATGCAGTATAACATATGCCTTTAAAACGTAGTAAAAGTTATTCTTCGTAAAAATAAATTGCTCTTTTGAAATTTTGAATTTTCATTTGTTTGGACCAAAACAATTATATATAATATTAATATTATTATTAATTTCTACTGGATTGCAGCCTATAATATTTTAATTTTATATTTTATATATATATACCCTCTAGCCTCACAATGATGTAGTTGCCGAACCTGAAGCTGACACTTGCAAATGTTCTAGGAGACCTGATCGAAGAGGAGGGCTTCAAAGACCATTCAATGACAATGAAATGGTTCAAATTCGTGCTAGCGAGCCACAAGGACCAGGCCACGAGAAACAGACATATCAAGATGGTAATTTTGTAGGGATGAAGCTTCCTAACAAAGAGCTGAAGACTCGTCAGATGCAGCTAGACTCTCATGAGATTGGCCTGAAGCTGCAAGAGGTTACGTTGGAAGAACTCCACATAGACCTCGGAAAGCGGGAAGCTTGTAGGGAAGAACAGGGAATGAACCGCAAGAAGAAACTGGCTTGCCAGATACAACCGGCAGGAGAAATGAAGGAGAAACTGGCTTGCCAGATACAACCGGCAGAAGAAATGAAGGAGAAACTGGCTTGCCAGATACAACCAGCAGGAGAAATGAAGGAGAAACTGGCTTGCCAGATACAACCGGCAGGGGATATGAAGGAGAAACTGGCTTGCCAGATACAACCGGCAAGAGAAATGAAGGAGAAACTGGTTAGCCAAATACAACCGGCAGGAGAAATGAAGGAGAAACTGGCTTGCCAGATACAACCGGCAGAAGAAATGAAGGAGAAACTGGCTTGCCAGATACAACCGGCAGGAGAAATGAAGGAGAAACTGGCTTGCCAGATACAACCGGCAGGAGAAATGAAGGAGAAACTGGCTTGCCAGATACAACCGGCAGGAGAAATGAAGGAGAAACTGGTTAGCCAGGTAAAACCGAAAGGAGAAATGAAGAAGAAACTGGTTAGCCAAATACAACCGGCAGGAGAAGTGAAGGAGAAATTGGTTAGCCAAATACAACCGGCAGGAGAAATGAAGGAGAAACTGGTTGATCAGGTAAAACGGAAAGGAGA
Organism: Biomphalaria glabrata; assembly: GCF_947242115.1. Taxonomy (NCBI): domain Eukaryota; kingdom Metazoa; phylum Mollusca; class Gastropoda; family Planorbidae; genus Biomphalaria; species Biomphalaria glabrata. The sequence continues at coordinate 77,222,666 of NC_074711.1, forward strand.
AATGAAGGAGAAACTGGTTAGCCAGGCAAAACCGAAAGGAGAAATGAAGAAGAAACTGGTTAGCCAAATACAACCGGCAGGAGAAATGAAGGAGAAACTGGTTAGTCAAATACAACCGGCAGGAGAAATGAAGGAGAAACTGGTTAGCCAGGTAAAACGGAAAGGAGAAATGAAGGAGAAACTGGTTAGCCAGGCAAAACCGAAAGGAGAAATGAAGAAGAAACTGGTTAGCCAAATACAACCGGCAGGAGAAATGAAGGAGAAACTGGTTAGTCAAATACAACCGGCAGGAGGAATGAAGGAGAAACTGGTTAGCCAGATACATCTGAAAGGAAAACGTTTGCTCCATAAGGACGAATTAGAGCATGATGAGCAAGCGCTGAAACCAAATGAACCGGTTGTTGAACGACCACTTTGTTACCATCCGTTTTCTGTTCAATACTTACCTAAAAAGGCTGTGGTTAGAAAATTTAGTGAGGAACACGAAAGTAAAGCATCAACTGTCACAACTTGCTTAGACCAGGGTAGTCTGAAGACCGAGCCTCTTCGTGTTGCTTACACTTTGTATTCTAAGCAGAAAAAACATAAACATTAGTTGAATCACAGGCAGTTCTCAATCTTGTTCTTTCTCTCCATCTCTTCTTCTCGCTTTCTCTTTCTCTTCTTTTTATCTTCCCTTTATCTCACTTTCTTTCTCTTCTCTAATCTAAGTTCTCCTTTCAGATTTTGAAATCTATTGTGGATGATGTTACTAATGTCGGGTACCCATTATAGACGCGCAGTTCTGGAATCCCCAAAATAAAAAAAAATCCCAGTCTTCACCAGCATTCGAACCCGGGACATCCGGTTCGGAAGCCAAGCGCTTTACCACTCAATCACCTAGCTAACAATTAATCGCTATTATGAAATGAAACTGTATATGCATCTAAATTTCAAAATTTCTTGTATAGTCATGTTTTGGTTTAATAGTTATAAATATTTGATAATGACATGTTATAATTTTGATGTATTCTCCTTACAATGGAAACAATTATCACATGTTTTAAAATAGTATTCTTTTAAATATAACGAACAATCCATCGTGACTTAATGTAATTTATGATAATCTGTTTGATTGTCCCCACTTTCATTTGAAATGAGATCATTTTTTAATGCAACTTTATTGTTTCAATATGATAGTTGTGATTAATGTCAGTTCTTTATTAAATTTTTTTACATAATACTTCAAGGGCCTTTTTACAAATGGAATTGTTTTGGCGTATTCTGAATATTTGTTAGTTTTACATGTTTCGGGTGTTCTATCAGAGTCATGGTCGCCCGAAGGATTTTTTTGCAGGGCGGTGCAAGCTGCCACCTATGGCTTCAAGTCTTACCCTCAACTTTCTTGTTTCGGAGAATATTAAAGAAAAGAACTGTCCCCTCTCGGCACATACCTAATCGATATTAAGTGCACTGTAAATACTTTTTCAGGAAATAAAAATCTAAGAAACTAAACACGTGAACAAAGTATTTACTGTACACATTGTTAACTTTAACCGTGAGGCCCGTGCTTGCCTACGTTCGATCAAACAAAAACTGCAAACGTTGACTGTAGCTGCCGAAACTGTCAATAACTTTACTAATGTATTGCTTTTCGTCGCGATGGACAAGCTGGTGATGAACACCTATCGTGCAGTTCTGATATTCTTTTTTACGTTGCAGCTCTTGCATCGTTTTAGGATGAAGACAAAACAAGTTAAACTGACCATTTTTATCGCTCAAAAAGCGAGAAGTAATGGAAGAAACTAACGAATACGGAATGTAGAGCCGTGCTCTTTAATTACTCCCGAATCCAAACATGTGGGTTTTGCCAGGTGTGTCTCTCGACTGCGAATTGTCGGCAGCACCAACTCAATATCCGGTATTAAGTTTTTCTGCCACCAGTCTCGTCCTCCTCAAGATGCCATCTCCGACTTGTTCCTCGGCATGGTCAAGTTGGTTTTGGATTATTTCATTAATGTGATTGCTGATGTGCCGTTCAACGGCCTCTATGTTAAGTTGGATAGAGTGCAACATCAGAGAAACTGGTTCAAAAACAAATGAATATTTGATGACAATGAAAAGACAAATCAGAAACAAAGCATTTACTACACATGCGCAGTTTGTCTGGTTTCACTTGCAGTCGTTATTTAAAGATCCACCAAACAGTCAAAGATCTCAAAGTTGAGACTTAAAGTATTCTCGGTTTTGTTACGGGTAAATTTAGCACCATCGATATCGCTAGGTAATGTTAAGGAAGAAAAATACTGGCTATCACGTGGAGGCCTTGGCCGATAGTTTGTCCATGTCTAGAATGTACATAATGTACCTGCTGACAATGACAACAGGAACTAAAACCAATGAAGTCGAATACAATTGCCTTCAACAAAACGAACACTCAAGACATCTGCTCAGTGCCTGAGACATCTGCAGTTTAATAATAAAAAAATACCCAGCAAATGCAGTGAATTCATGATGCTGCTGCTCGTATTTCCTTGTTTCTGACAGTGATTTATTGATTAGTGTTGGCGTCTCTATGTTACTCTATGTTACGTTTTACTGGTAAAGTATGACATTTATCATTCTATAGAAAAACAGAAGTATGCCCTTTTTGATCAGCTTTGAAAATAAAGAATGGGAAAAAGTGAGCTTATTCAAACAGTGCTGGGATCAGCCCAAATAACAGAAGTCGTCAAAGATTCATGTAGGCAAACATTAAATTTTAACAAGAAAAACATTTTTAACAAGTTTACAAAGACAGTTTGTGTGGAAACACAAACTCAAAATCGGCCCCCGAAGTGGTCCACCCAGGCAGGCTTCAATATTTTCAGAAAGAACATCCGAATGACATATCAAAGACAAATGAGAGATAAGAATGGAGAAAGAAGGTTAACAGATCTTGTGTAGTGCCCCAACTTTCCCGCAGATCAAAAGATAGGTGAAAGTGAATGTAAAGTTAGATGTGAACCTGGCCTAACTAGTTCCCCTTTCAGACCTTGTGGTCTATAGGGCAGATGATGTTAAGTTCATCTGTTTTTGTGGCCTACAGTTAACGAGGGTGTCATGTAGCCAGCACAACGACCAACCTCCTTTACTTTTCCCCAACTAATGTCAGGTACCCATTAGAGCTGAGTGGACTCAGAGGCGCCCAAAGATTCCAAAGTTGAAAATCCCAGTCTTTACCAGGATTCGAACCCGGGATCCCCGGTTCGGAAGCCAAGCGCTTTACCCCTCAACCACCGCACCTCCCCTGGCCTAACTGATGTCTTATAATTGATCTAATTGTTTTGAAAAATTTCAATCTGTTCTTTTTTTTTTTTTGTCAAGAAATTACAATTCATTTAATATCTACTAATTTGTAGTCATTTTCAAAAAAACTAAAAATAAAACATTAGTGGTCAAGAAATTACAATTCATTTAATATCTACTAATTTGTAATCATTTAATTGATCTAATTGTTTTGAAAAATTTCAATCTGTTATTCTTTTTTTTTTTTGTCAAGAAATTACAATTCATTTAATATCTACTAATTTGTAGTCATTTTCAAAAAAACTAAAAATAAAACATAAGTGGTCAAGAAATTACAGTTCATTAAATATCTACTAATTTGTAATCATTTAAAAAAAATAATAAAACATGAGTGGTCAAGAAATTACAATTCACTTAATATCTTCCAATTTGTAGACATTTAAAAAAAAAAATTAAACATTAGTGGTCAAGAAATTACAATTCATTTAATATCTACTAATTTGACAACGCTGAGGTTGTCAATTGTAGTCAACCTGAATTTAAGTTATCTTATCTTGTAGACATTTTCCAAAAAAATTAAACGAAACAAAGAAAACTCTGTAGTGTGATTGTATCCAATTAGTTTATGTTTCCTTTTAAGCACTTGGCATTTGTCATTGTCACTCTATGGCTAAAGGGGACATAATGTATTGAACTTGGTGGTAGTACGAAGAGAAAAAAGTGACTGATTTCATCCCAAGCCTCCATTCTGTCTCGTCAAATAGTATTTTAGACATATAATAATATTTAATTTTACACAACAGAACCACATCTTTTCTATGAAGTAATACAGAGAGAAAGAACTTCCTTGATAAGTAGACTCAGTATTATTGCTTTAACAGTAACAATCTTCAACATAAATGAGTTCATTAACAAAGTTGCACAGCAACATTAACAATCTTTCAGGAAATTGACTCTGAAGCAATGCTATGTTCCCAGGTAATAGCAAGTAATTAGGCAAGGCAAGCCAATATAGGGTTTTATACAGCTGCCCTGTATGCCTTATGTATTTAAAAAAAAACTGATCAGGTCTCCTTGAGATGTAAGAGGGCTACTCTGGTATCATCAAGGTGGCCCTTAAAGAGTCATTTTGGGATAGTTAACTAAGCAAAGGTACTGCTGTATCACAATTGTTCAGGGTTCTGTTAGGGTCATGTGTAAATTATTTCAGGATAGGGGTGTCGATTAAAGATTCTTTTTTCTCTCATTACGAGGGGTTTAAAAAAAAAATAAATAAAAAAATAGCTAATTTGTCTTAAAATATTACATTATTCATAAAAGATTCTTGACTTTCAATTGTCTGCCCTTGTCTATATTCTTTAGGAAACTAATGCAGAAAGAGTTTACAAAAAGTATATAAAAATTAAACACTTAACCCAAAAAGTAAGCAGACAGCTGCAGAGTGAATACATAAACAATGTAATATCTAAAGATAACAACAAAAACCTATGGTCATACAATGTCATACATTAAGTCTAAGAAAATGGAAACAACAGGCGTAGCGCCATTAAAAGATGAACATAACATAATACATAATGATAATGAAACTAAAGCAAACATTCTAAACAAATTCTTTGCATCAGCATTCTCAGCCCCAGGAGACAAAGACATATTACTGAATTTGAACCAAGTAGACAACATAGAAGATATAGTAGTACAAGAAAATGGAATTCAAAAACTATTAGCCAACACCAAACCAAATAAAGCTTCTGGACCTGATGGTATTCCAGCTAGATTACTCAAAGAACTAAGTAATGAGCTAGCCCCAGTGTTCAAAATACTCTTTCAGGCTTCACTTAACCAGGGCAGAGTACCAAAGGACTGGAAAGAAGCTAATGTCACCCCCCTATTTAAAAAAGGAGAAAAATCTGACCCAGGAAACTACAGACCAGTATCACTTACCAGCATCACATGTAAAATCCTAGAACACATAATATGTAGCAACATCATAAACCACTTAGACAAACATAATGTCCTCACACCATACCAACATGGCTTTAGGAAATATAGATCATGTGAAACACAACTAATAGGACTAATTGATGATTTTTCAAAAGGTTTAGATAATAGTGAACAAATAGATGCTATCTTACTAGATTTTTCTAAGGCTTTTGACAAAGTTCACCACCATAGTTTGCTTAAAAAATTAAAATATTTCGGCATTAATGGTCCACTGCATCAGTGGATTAAAGACTTTCTGATAGGGAGAGAACAAACTGTAATAATAAATGGCTCTAAATCAACACCGATAACAGTAAACTCAGGTGTACCTCAAGGTACAGTCTTGGGTCCACTACTATTTTTAATTTACATAAATGATTTACCAAATTGCATTAGTTCAGGAACTACAGGGGTCATCCCGAAGATTAGTCTGTATGTTATTTCTCTGGATTTGGGTGTAATGTGTTTGCTGTGTAGATTTATAAAAGTGTCTGAAATCTATTACACCTAACTCTCTACTCCATTTGATCCTATTGAATAATCATTCTTGTAACTGTTTCTTAAGTGTTCTATATGTGTCTTTTAATTTACTGTGTATTAGATGTTCATTGCCGGGGAGTATTCTTGATATGGATCTGTAAAATGGATGTGTGTTTGTACCAAAGTGGTGTGGGGTGTCATTTTTTATTGGAATTATTTTATTTAACCTTAAGCCGTAGTAGTATATTGTTAATGGAAAATTGTTTGGGTTCTTGGCTACTTGTCCTATGTATTTTAATCTAAGTGCTTGTATTTTGGTTCTGATGTCCTCTAAGTTTATCCCTCCATCCTCTTTGTTTTGTATAAGTGTTGTGTGTTTAATGTTTCTGATAGTGCTTTTAAATATAAAATTCCTAATGATTGTGTTTATGCTTGGTATAAAAGTTGGTGGAGGCTCTGTGATGTTTGCTAAATAAACTTCTTCGGGATGACCAGGTTGTTTACTAGTATTGCTCTACCAAATATAGTAGTTGCTGCATAATGAAATCTTTTAAGTGTGTTTTTGGTTTTCTTTAAAATATTTTCCCACTGCTCTGTATGGTAATATGTTGGGTTGCTTGTCCACGTGATGCCGCATATTTTAATTTCCTTCTCTATTTTAAGGTTAAAGGGGATGTTTGAGGGGATTTCCCACCTTCCCAATCCCAAAATACAAGATATATTTATGTTGATTTTTGACCCGCTTTCCCTCCCAAATTGAATAAACTTATCTATAATTGCGGCTATGTCTTTTTCTGAGGATGGAAAAAGGGTGGTGTCATCAGCGTATGCTTTAATTTTAACTAGGCTTTTAATTAGCGTCCATATTTGTGTGACTTTGAAATGGGGTGTGTTTGAGTTATGTATTATATTTTTGAGGAGGTTTGCGATTGTTTTTAAATAGAGCGTGTCATTTAGGAGGTCGTTGTTAAGTTTCCAGATCGGTGTTTTTTGTTTTTTCTTTTTTTGTTTTGGGTTCAGCAGTTCCACTATGACTCCTTTGTGGTCTGTATATTGTAACGTCTCTACGAGATGTGTTACACTTTTTGTTTCGCACGCCCTTGGCACATACACTCTATCTATCCGTGTTTCTATTTGGTGTGCCTTGTCCCTGAACGTGGTGACCCGGCCCGTGACCTCTACTTCTCTATAGGCATCTACTAACAGGAAAGCCTTGATGACTCCCCCCAAATAGTCATGCGTTTTAATTGTTACATGAGGAGCAGGACCCTCTGTGTTTGTGTTTTGCTTGTCTAATTGGGAATCAATGTAATTTAAATCACCCCCTACTATCAAATTTTCTCCTGCGTACTGAGTGTGTAGAATGTCACTTAGCATTCAAAAAAACTCGTGTTTCTCTTTTTTTTGAGCGGGTGCATAAATGTTGACTAACGTGTATGTCTGTTTTTGTGAGCTTGTCCTAATTATTACTATCCTCCCGCTATTGTCTTGATAGGAGTGTGTGATTGAAAACCTATTGGATGTTTGTAAAATGGCTGTCCCTCTCGGCTTTCTACCTAAACTAAAATAACCCTCCCGGAGGCCCATAAGAGAGACTGCTTTTTTGGCCTTGAAGAAAGATAAAATCTGGCTTGTATTTCCTTGTGAGGTGTGCTATGTATGTGTGTTTATTGTTTAGCCCTCTGATGTTGAGTGTCAAAATTTTGATGTCTGCCATGAGTGTGTGTGAATGGTTTGCGTGTTTGTTATTCTATTGTGTGTGTATGCATTTTATCTTTAAGAGTTGCTTTGTTGTTTATGTGTTTGAATGTGTGTTAGGGTCCTCACCCTCATCTATGACTAGCACTGACGGGGAGTCTGGAAAGTTCAGCTCGAGCTTGACCTGTTCTTACTCTCTTTTCTCCTCCTCTACCCGGGGATCCTCGTTTAGATCCTCTGATGAGGAAGAGAGAGAGAGGGCCCTCGTTCTTGTTATTTTGGTTGGGGTGGTGGGTGCTGAACTTGCCCCTTCGGATGTTTAAATTTTTTCACTTTGCTTAGATTTGTTTTCAGGACTGTTAGGTGGGGGGAGACCACTTGGAGTAGCTCCCATACCTTCTATTTGTTTTTTTTCCCCTTCTTTGCTGCTTTCAACCATTGTGAAGCCATCTTTTTTTAGCTGTTGATCAATCTCGGATTGCTTTTTCTCTCCCTCCCCTTTAAGGGTCATGGCTTAGGAGATTTTCCCTCCTACCTCCTTTGCACCTTCTGTGGGGTTTTGGTTCCGTCTGGGGTTCGCCCTATTTGGACACTGGTTTGACAAGTGCTGATCCTGTCCGAAATGCCAGCACTGTTGTCTACGTCCCGGGATGGTCACGAGGACCTTGTAGGTCCTCGGATCATCCTCGTATCGTAACTGAATATATTGGGGGAGTTCAGTCTGTTTGCGGATTTTTATCCAAGCCGCCCACTTATCTGAGCTGCCTAGCTTGATTGGCTCTATCTTGAAGCCTTCTTCTGCAAAGGCTCCAAAGATTTCTCCTATCTTTGATTTGTTTATGGTTGGTGCTACCCAGTGAAATGTAACCCTGATTTTTTCGTCTTCTAAGGTACAGACATCTACCTTGAAGTCCTTCTCGTTCCCAAATGATTTCCCTAGTATACGGGTTCTCACTCGGGCGGATGTTGGGACCAGGAACCAGACAAAGGGGTTCTCGAAGCGATAGAGAGAACTCACTTCGTCCGGTTTAGCTTCAGGCACTCTATTAGGCTCGCCATAGTGGCCTTAACAGCTCCCTGGCCTGACAGCTTTAGAAGCAAGGTACCTTGAGGCGTGGACAAGTCCACCATCCAGGTCCTTTATTTCAATAAAAAATGTCTTAACTGACATTTTTAAAGGGGCTTATCACAAGTACAGAGACAGAAAAGAGACGATAACTACACTACAAACTACACAGTACTTTACTACACAACCCTCGCGCCGTCTACTCTAAACAGTAACACACAAAAATCCACAGAATCACAAAAAAAAAAAACCATAGAAACACAAGTAATCCACAGAATAAATCCTCAAGTGTTAGCTACTTAATCAATCTCTTATTCGAATCCTCAAAAAAAAAAAAAAAAACAACTATGTATGGCCACGGCTTTCAAAAACAAATTCAGAAAAATTAAGTTTACAAGATTACTGTTCGTTTTAAATTAGGTCTAACTTATAATGCATACTAATTAGCTTTTTCTCTTACAAAACTGCTTGCATAACTGATTTTAAAAATTAGACTTTTCGCTTTCAGAAAAAAAAAGCCGTTGCATCAGAACTTTGAATGGTCTAAAATATTGTGATGTCGGATTTTCAATATCTTTTCTAGTTTACGAGATCTAAACGGGACAGACGGACAGACGGACAGACATTTCGCACAAAACTAATAGCGTCTTTTCCCCTTTCGGGGGCCGCTAAAAATCAGTCACATAAATCCACCCCCGCCCCGGCTAGATCTATTATAAATTTAATCACATGATTGTAAAATTAAGTAAAATTTCCCCCTTTCAGACCTTATGATATAAGGGGGCAAATCATATTAAGGTCATCTGTTTCTATGGCCGACGTTTAACAAGCAGGATGTCATGTGGCCAGCACAACGACCACCCGTCATTACTTTCCCAACTAAAGTAAGATACCTATTAGAATTGGGTGGACTTTTCTAGTTTACGAGATCTAAACGGGACAGACGGACAGACGGACAGACATTTCGCACAAAACTAATAGCGTCTTTTCCCCTTTCGGGGGCCGCTAAAAATCAGTCACATAAATCCACCCCCGCCCCGGCTAGATCTATTATAAATTTAATCACATGATTGTAAAATTAAGTAAAATTTCCCCCTTTCAGACCTTATGATATAAGGGGGCAAAACATATTAAGGTCATCTGTTTCTATGGCCGACGTTTAACAAGCAGGATGTCATGTGGCCAGCACAACGACCACCCGTCATTACTTTCCCAACTAAAGTAAGATACCTATTAGAATTGGGTGGACTTAGGTGTGCCCTAAAAATCCCAAAATTCAAAATCCCAGGCTTCACAGAGATTCAAACCCAGGACCCCAGATTTGGAAGCCAAGCGCTTAACAACTCAAATTATATTTATTTTTGTTATTCCAGGTGGTGACGGGGAAAGTAAAAAAGAAACAAAAAAACTTTAAACTTCAGACCAGAGTTGTGTGGGAGGTTTTATCAACGTGACATACTAGATCTAGATCTCATTATGTTATTTTAGCGGTGTGGGAGGAATTCAGCCCAAAAAATTATGTGAACATAAGAAGGAGGCAATAATAACATACAAAATATAAAAATTACTTTTAAAAAGTATATATTAAACATTGTTCTATTAATTAGTTCGGATCAGTCATGTAATTAAATTTATAATAGATCTAAACTAACAATAAAAAGCATTAAGATAAAAAAAAGGGAAGGGGAAAGACCTGAATTAGAACTCATGGTTCAATCCTTCACGTGTTTATCAAGCCAACACGGTAACCGCTCTGCTAGTGGAGAGCTTAGGAACCCGGAAGATTGTATAATTATCTCATGTTTCTAAAGTCTATTCCAATTTTTCATGTTTTGGTCACTAAGACTCAGACGACGACCTACCAAGAGGACTTACACCACCACTGCAGTCAAGTCCTATTTTTTTTCGTTGTTCGAGATATTAAAATAAAAAAACTTTTTATCAGACAGACAGACAAACAGGATTACAGAGTTAGTTAATAAAAGCTTTGTAAGAAAAAAGCTCTTGCTGAAAAGAATCAGAGAGCTTTTCAAATGTTTTTTAAAAAAGTTGATAAGTCAATGAATACTTAGAGTTTCCAGAACTATTTTCTTTAGCGTAGGGAGGGGGCTGTAAAAAAAAAAAGCGATAAAATATATGTTTGGGAGGGGTAGCATTATGAAGAAAGCTAAGCCAATTTGATATAAAAGATAATAAAATTGAGGTTTGTATGGGGCGGAGCGAAAAGGGTGGGGGAGAGAAAAGTGATATCGAATTGACAGGTCAGAAGTGTGTTTGGGAGGACGTTTTATCTATCTATCTATCTATCTATCTATCTATCTATCTATCTATCTATCTATCTATCTATCTATCTATCTATCTATCTATCTATCTATCTATCTCTATCTCTCTATCTATCTATCTATCTATCTATCTATCTCTCTCTCTATTTATCTATCTCTCTCTCTCTATCTATCTATCTATCTATCTATCTATCTATCTATCTATCTATCTATCTATCTATCTATCTATCTATCTATCTCTCTCTCTCTCTCTCTCTATCTATCTATCTATCTATCTATCTATCTATCCATCTATCTATCTATCTATCTATCTATCTATCTATCTATCTATCCATCTACCTATCCATCTATCTATCTATCTATCCATCTATCTATCTATCTATCTATCTATCTATCTATCTATCTATCTATCTATCTATCTATCTATCTATCAACCTATCTATCTGTATGTATGTATGTCTGTCTCTCTGTTCTCTGTTTATCTGTCTCTCTGTCTTTATTAATGTCTGTGTCTGTGTCTTCATGTTGTCAGTCTATTTATCAAATTCTTCTTTCTCTCCTCTCTCTCTCTCTCTCTCTCTCTCTCTCTCTCTCCCTCTTTCACTCTAATGCTCATTATCTGACGCTGCCAGAATTTAGATTCGTTTGAGGAAAATAAAATTCATTTGATTTGAATACCAAATAATTGAATTCTCTGTTGGAGTTTACGTTCATACAGTACTTGAGTTGTGAGAGCTACTTGCATTTAATTAGAAAATGAAAAGGCTATAAAAAGTTTTCTTACAAACACAATTAATTTACGTAATGAATAGATTAAGAACAAGTTTTAGAAGGTGAATTTGCTTATTTATGCTTTATTAAATTTAAAACAACGAATTTCGAATTTTCCAGAATGTCAGCCAGTTTACTGTCTGCTTAAAAGTTCTGAAAAAGAAATGTTTCCAAAATGTATTTAGAAAGAATGGCATAAACATATATAAACATATTAATATATTCAAACAAATGATTAAACTATTGACTCTTTCTGTGTTATTAATGTTTTATTAGTGTAAGTGTTACTAGTTAATTACAACTTACGAATCTAACATAAAATTTAATTATCTAAAAAGGAAGATAAAAAAGGAATTTGTTTTTTTTTCAAGAAGGTCATTTTTTTGTTTGTTTCATATTCAATGGTAAGTAACACTTTATCATTACTTGCCCAGTCCTGGATGCCTGCGTGATGATTATCACTAATAAATGTATTTTATTAAAACAATGGGTTAATTGCAGAAAAAATATCATCATAGACATATAAATTCAGACAGTAAAATAAAAGAAAAAACTTACATCAGTATCATTATATACATAAGTAAGAATTGAAACTGCAACCATACATTACACGTTTCTTTTTCTCAGTGCTTTCAGCCTGAAAATAAAAAATGTGAATTTCTAATGTTGATCTCTATTGATTAGATTAAATGCTCAGAAAATATGTTTGAATAGAAAATAAAGTATTTTTTTCTGAAATATGTAGAAGTCTTAGAGTGCAAGTCTAATGATTCCCTTATATTGAAATTATTTTGTGCATAGAAAATTGTATTCTGCAGTTCTAAAAATGTGCACAAAAACTCTCCTAGACCTCTAAAATAACATAGATTATGATCACTTCCTTTATTCTGTACACAAGATTCACCAAATAGCTAGCTAGTTATAGTTTTACTGCCATATGTGAAAATCCCCAATGGTTGCACACTTATGGTGACTGTATTATAAAAAAGGTTCCGCAAGGTTGTTAACGCCGGAAGTAGTAATGGTCTTAAGCCCATCATTACCTATAAAATGCTTCCAATGGCATGCGTCTCAAACAGCCTCTGACAACCAGTCCAACTCCTAGCCTTCGCGAGCGGTTCAGTTACTGAGCCTGGCGGAACCGTTACCACAGACAGGAGAAGGGGCAAAGGCGAGCAACTGGCGCCTAAACTAGTAAGCTTCAGGCAGGAGGGGCTTGTTAGCCTTGGTTGGCTACCCATCTAGGAGAAGGAAAACTCTGAATCCAAACCTCCGCTGCCCTGCGGCTATACTCAAACACGGGAAAGGCTTCGGGAGACAACCCAGAGGAAATATCAGGAGCTGGTGACCCTTAGGCAGATTGTGGCACACCGTGCTACAGCCTAACAGAGCCTGCGGCGCTACTGATCCCAAACTGTATCGGATATTCCGTTCCTTTGGTCACATCAGCTGCGCGGAGAGAGGGGGGGGGGACTGCTGTGTGGGCGACAACGTTCCGACCATAAACAATGCCCAGGTTTTCATCTCCCTTAAGTGTTTGTAGTGTACCATTGTCATTCTACGACTGAAGGAGGCCAATTATAAAAAATATTTGAATAAAACAGGTTTCAAAGAAAGTTACTAATTTGATTAGGTAAAAATGTTACCGGTCTTCCTCTGTTATTCAATTTAATGTTTAACTTAGAGAAAATTAAGTCTATTTTGTGAGTTATTTTCTTAATTTCGAAATGCTGTTTTATTTTAAACTTTTTTTTAAAAAAAAAAAGCTAATAGTATTAATCAACATTATAATATTATGTTTTTTTTAATTTGCACACTTATTTTCTTATTAACTTAAATCTTACATTAAAATTGTGGAAGATAAAAAAATTCTAATTAACAAAATATGCAAATGATACATTGGTAAATTATTTAAAAAAGGTTTACACAAATTATGTCTTACATATATATATATATATATATATATTGAGTCAATAAAAAAAAAACTCTTACCAGCTCTGTTTCTACAGCATTATTTTCATTCACTGCTCTGGTTTCTTCAGCTGACATTTCACCATATACAGCACAAGAGACCAGCAAAATGGTTAAAAGAATGATTGCCTTCATTGTTAGGGTTAGGGTTAGGTAGCTAAAAAATAAAGGGTGTATATATGTATATATCAGAGATGGGATTTTGTACCCAACATTTAAAGTTTTATGTTCAAGTTCGGTTTGATTCGATAACAGGTATAGTTTGGGTTCGGTTCGGTCAGATCTTAAGTTCGGTTTCGGTTAGATATTAAGAAATTAGATAACAGCAAAAACCATTCACGTGTAATAATGTACAGTTTAATTTGTTAAATAAAACAGTGATGCCAAATACATCGTACAGACGAGCCATTTTAATTTCCGACATTTGTCGTTGGTCACATATCAGAAAAGATACAAAAAACATTAAATAAAGAACAATACACTTTTATTAGATTTTAGTAGATACAGGTGTGATCGCAGCTGTGTATCAAGGATTGGCCTCTTTAGTCACACTAGAAGTTGCAAAGGGAAAAGATCATCTCCCGTAACGTAAATTGCCACAGAGTATGTACACTAATTCTTGGGATGTATGAAGTTTATCCAAAACCTAATTCTGAAAATTCCGCATCATTGATAAGACACCCAATTGAATCACTAAATCTAGATGTTAGTCTGTAAGGCCTACTAAATGAAGAGTTGTAATTTCGTTTAAAATCGCTTATTTCAGCTATTACATTCAAAATTGAAATGTTTTTTTCTTGTAGTTTGTTGTTGAGTTCATTTAGATAGAGTATGATGTCACTTTAAAAAGTCAAATCCCACAACCATAAGGGGTCGTTGAGGCACTTATTTACATTTTTCTGTCATACAAATGTCCGTTTCATGTTTTATATAATAAAAAAAAATGTTTTAGAACTTTTCCTCTGCTTGCCAGCGCACTTCGCTGTAAATAAAACGTTTTTCTATTCGGACTCTATTTCTGTCAGAGAATTCTAAGACGTTATATGGTTCTAAGCCTGAAACGTTATCAAATGGACAGTACTAAACACATCATCCTATGGTCCTGATACAACAGTTTGTCACAGACGTTACTCTATACGACATCCAACCATACTTGTGGTGGTTTCTGGAACTACTTCCACTAATATCCCCAAATAAGAGAAACATTCTCAATGATGTCTGGAACTACTTCCACTAATATCCCCAAATAAGAGAAACATTCTCAATGATGTCTGGAACTACTTCCACTAATATCCCTCAAATAAGAGAAACATTCTCAATGATGTCTGGAACTACTTCCACTAATATCCCCCAAATAAGAGAAACATTCTCTCAATGATGTCTGGAACTACTTTGAACAGGTCTTTGCTAGTGATGGTCTCATGCGAGCTCCTCATAGCAACTATCTCCTCTGTGCTTTTAAAATTGCATTTCGTACTGCGAATAAGTACAAAGACTTACGCGATATTTGGTACGTCCTCGGACATTTTGAATTCTGCTACGCTATTGAGATTTCGAATTGCCATGCGAAAAAAAAAAAGGTGGCGGCTTCCATGCACCCTTATAACACATGGATTCCTTTACTAATAGTAACCACTCTTTACGCATTCACCGTCGTAAAAGGCTTCATTTCACTCTTTATAATGTGAGCAACTCTATAACATACTCTTACCGCCGTTTTTTTGTCCCTTCTTCGTAAATATTCTCGCCAATCCTCTAATCTCTAGCCGTTACTTATCGAGGTTTTCTTCGCGGCTAAAACTAATACCGCCTAATGTGTTTACGTATTTAATTTTATAATGCAGTTTACATTCTATAGAAAAAAAAAGCCACTGACGGCTGTATAAAAATCAAAGATATCGTCTTATTTGACTGCGTCACAACAAGGTAAAGATCTATCCACTTTACCTGGTAGTTTCTACATGCAGAATTTTATTTTTGTTTCACCGAACCCCAAATTTCATTTATTCACAAATATTAAATGATACGACATCTTTGCGTTGATTCCAAATAAAACCAAGCCATAATGGTGCCTAAAGGATGCACACACAAGAAGTCAAGGACATCTCAATCTCCAGACAGCTGAAGAATTTTCCAAGAATTAAAAATCTCTGTCAAATCATGTCGCTGAAAACTTAGTTGTTGTTTTTTTTACAATAATATTGCAAAATCTTGATTCAGTTCGGTAAAAGTAAGGACAGTTCGATTTATTCGGTTTGAATCAATCAGTTTTAAAGTTCGGGTTCGGTTCGGTTCGGTCGAAAATGAGGTGTTCGAGCTGGGTTCGTTCTGTTTGCGCTCAGGTTCGTTTCGTTTCTAATCTCTAAAATATATTATTATACGTCAATTTACGATAACTACATAGAAAAACGTTTACCCTGAATAGCCTGTCAATGTCCCAACGTTTGGGTTGAGTACTATATATACATTATAAGATCTGACAGATCATGATCTATTACCGATGAATTAAAAAACAAACCAAAACCATATGGGTATAATATACATACATTTGACAGACTTGATTATTTACAGCTCTATTTTTGTTTATACCCTCATAGAATGTTCTCTTTTGATTTATGTAAAACACCAGCTGATGAGAATTCTGAATGATTAAGCTATATAAAAGCTATATTTCCATTTTTGTTTTCTATTATTCCATGGGCTGGTGATCAAAAGACTTGAAGCTCGGTTCCTATTTTTCTCCAAACAGAATTTGGAGAATCTTTAAACAAAAAGTTCATGAATACCTAAACTGGGTACTTAGCATTAATAAAAAGCGTAGTTGGTGAAATTTTGTTTAAAGGTTTGGTTAAAAGGGCACAAGGTACTTACTAGCGAGCTAACGGCTAAGACTTCTGTCATTTAAATAATTTTATAATAATATACATTATAATGATGTAACTGCCTTTACTTTTACTTTGAAAGTAAAGGAATACAAATGTCTCAGTTGGTCTTCTACTTTTACTTTGAAAGTAAAGGAATACAAATGTCACAGTTGGTCTTCTACTTTTACTTTGAAAGTAAAGGAATACAAATGTCACAGTTGGTCTTCTACTTTTCGTCTTTCAAGCTTGGTTCTAAAAAAAAAAAAAAAACAGTGATATCTCCTTTATCGAAATTGAAATGTATGCAAGAACATTTTTTTTAAAGAACGCTAATCATTTTTCAAAAACGTAAATATGCAAAACTGTTCGACCATACATGAATCATTTTAATCAATATTAAGTCATAAGGTATAGTTCAATTATGTACACATTGTGTATCACACATCATATCTATTATTAAAAAAACGAAATGAAAATAAATAACAATAATTTAAATTCATAGTTTTAATAGCATTTAGAAAACATTAAACTTTTAAAAAAATAAATTTAATTAACATGTTATCTTCTTATGTTATTTTATTTGACGGTGGAAACAAAAAAATGGCTAGAATCCAGGGGTGGGGTCCAAGTGCACCACCTTGATTCCCTTCGGGCGCCCATGATCAGAATTGTAAATTACCACATCCTAGTCCAAGACTCCCGAATGACCATGAGGAAGGGCAGCGAGCAGGATTCGAACTTGAAACGATCGTCACGAGCAAAAGCTACATGATCTGGCAGTCGAAACTGTGAATTAAAAAAAAATCCAATTTATAATATTTTCATATCTATATTTTATTTTAATATATATTATATACATGGGCGTAGCCAGGATTTTTTTTCGGGGGGTGGGGAATGGTTTAACCCCCCCCCCCCGAAATGAAATCCCCGCTCCCCAGCAGGGAATTTAGTGACTGATTTTTTGCTTTGATTTTGTTTATTTTAGTTGAGATTTTAATACTAAACCATCACATGTCCCAGCAGAGCCAAGGTTTTTTTTTTAGTTTTAAATACCCTACCAAAGGGTTTTTGCAGTTACATCCCTCTCTTCTATAAAACAAAACAAAAAAAATGCAAACGACAATCCCCAAATTCCAAGAGCACAGTTAAGGAATATTTTGATTTTAAAACCTCCTCCAAAATTTACGATACCCCCCCCCCACCAGTAACTGCACAAATGCACAAATCAATTACACCGGTAACTGCACAAATCTATTACACCAGTAACTGCACTAATCTATTACAACAGTAACTGCACAAATATATTACACCAGTAACTGCACAAATCTATTACACCAGCAGCTACACAAATCTATTACACCAGTAACTGCACAAATCTGTTACACCAGTAACTGCACTAATCTATTACACCAGTAACTGCACTAATCTATTACACAAGTAACTGCACTAATCTATTACACCAGTAACTGCACAAATCTATTACACCAGTAACTGCACTAATATATTACACCAGTAACTGCACTAATCTATTACACCAGTAACTGCACAAATCTATTACACCAGCAGCTGCACAAATCTATTACATCAGTAACTGCACAAATCTATTACACCAGTAACTGCACTAATCTATTACACCAGTAACTGCACAAATCTATTATGCCAGTAACTGTACTAATCTATTACACCAGTAACTGCACAAATGTATTACACCAGTAACTGCACAAATCTATTACACCAGTAACTGCACAAATCTATTACACCAGCAGCTGCACAAATCTATTACACCAGCAGCTGCACTAATCTATTACACCAGTAACTGCATAAATCTATAACACCAGTAACTGCACAAATCTATTACACCAGTAACTGCACAAATCCATTACACCAGCAGCTGCACATATCTATTACACCAGTAACTGCACTAATCTATTACACCAGCAGCTGCACAAATCTATTACACCAGTAACTGCACAAATCTATTACACCAGCAGCTGCACAAATCTATTACACCAGTAACTGCACAAATCTATTACACCAGCAGCTGCACAAATCCATTACACCAGTAACTGCACAAATCTATTACACCAGTAACTGCACTAATCTATTACACCAGCAGCTGCACAAATGTATTACACCAGTAACTGCACAAATCTATTACACCAGTAACTGCACTAATCTATTACACCAGCAGCTACACAAATCTATTACACCAGCAGCTGCACATATCTATTACACCAGTAACTGCACAAATCTATTACACCAGTAACTGCACTTATTTATTACACCAGTAACTGCACTAATCTATTACACCAGTAACTGCACAAATCTATTACACCAGCAGCTGCACAAATCTATTACACCAGTAACTGCACAAATCTATTACACCAGTAACTGCACAAATCTATTACACCAGTAACTGCACAAATCTATTACACCAGTAACTGCACTAATCTATTACACCAGTAACTGCACAAGTCTATTACACCAGTAACTGCACAAATCTATTACACCAGTAACTGCACAAATCTATTTTACTAGTAACTGCACTAATCAATTACACCAGTAACTGCACAAATCTATTACACCAGTAACTGCACAAATCTATTACACCAGTAACTGCACTAATCTATTACACCAGTAACTGCACAAATCTATTACACCAGTAACTGCACTAATCTATTACACCAGTAACTGCACAAATCTATTACACCAGTAACTGCACAAATCTATTACCCCAGTAACTGCACAAATCTATTACACCAGTAACTGCACTAATCTATTACACCAGTAACTGCACAAATCTATTACACCAGTAACTGAACAAATCTATTACCCCAGTAACTGCACAAATCTATTACACCAGTAACTGCACAAATCTATTACCCCAGTAACTGCACAAATCTATTACACCAGTAACTGCACTAATCTATTACACCAGTAACTGCACAAATCTATTACACCGGTAACTGCACTAATCTATTACACCAGTAACTGCACTAATCTATTACACCAGTAACTGCACAAATCTATTACACCAGTAACTGCACTAATCTATTACACCAGTAACTGCACTAATCTATTACACCAGTAACTGCACAAATCTATTACACCAGTAACTGCACTAATCTATTACACCAGTAACTGCACAAATCTATTACGACAGTAACTGCACTAATCTATTACACCAGTAACTGCACAAATGTATTACACCAGTAACTGCACAAATCTATTACACCAGTAACTGCACAAATCTATTACACCAGCAGCTGCACAAATCTATTACACCAGCAGCTGCACAAATCTATTACGCCAGTAACTGCACTAATCTATTACACCAGTAACTGCACAAATGTATTACACCAGTAACTGCACAAATCTATTACACAAGTAACTGCACTAATCTATTACACCAGTAACTGCACAAATCTATTACACCAGGAACTGCACAAATCTATTACACCAGTAACTGCACTAATCTATTACACCAGCAGCTGCACAAATGTATTACACCAGTAACTGCACAAATCTATTACACCAGTAACTGCACTAATCTATTACACCAGCAGCTACACAAATCTATTACACCAGCAGCTGCACATATCTATTACACCAGTAACTGCACAAATCTATTACACCAGTAACTGCACTTATTTATTACACCAGTAACTGCACTAATCTATTACACCAGTAACTGCACAAATCTATTACACCAGCAGCTGCACAAATCTATTACACCAGTAACTGCACAAATCTATTACACCAGTAACTGCACAAATCTATTACACCAGTAACTGCACAAATCTATTACACCAGTAACTGCACTAATCTATTACACCAGTAACTGCACAAGTCTATTACACCAGTAACTGCACAAATCTATTACACCAGTAACTGCACAAATCTATTTTACTAGTAACTGCACTAATCAATTACACCAGTAACTGCACAAATCTATTACACCAGTAACTGCACAAATCTATTACACCAGTAACTGCACTAATCTATTACACCAGTAACTGCACAAATCTATTACACCAGTAACTGCACTAATCTATTACACCAGTAACTGCACAAATCTATTACACCAGTAACTGCACAAATCTATTACCCCAGTAACTGCACAAATCTATTACACCAGTAACTGCACTAATCTATTACACCAGTAACTGCACAAATCTATTACACCAGTAACTGCACAAATCTATTACCCCAGTAACTGCACAAATCTATTACACCAGTAACTGCACAAATCTATTACCCCAGTAACTGCACAAATCTATTACACCAGTAACTGCACTAATCTATTACACCAGTAACTGCACAAATCTATTACACCGGTAACTGCACTAATCTATTACACCAGTAACTGCACTAATCTATTACACCAGTAACTGCACAAATCTATTACACCAGTAACTGCACTAATCTATTACACCAGTAACTGCACTAATCTATTACACCAGTAACTGCACAAATCTATTACACCAGTAACTGCACTAATCTATTACACCAGTAACTGCACAAATCTATTACGACAGTAACTGCACTAATCTATTACACCAGTAACTGCACAAATGTATTACACCAGTAACTGCACAAATCTATTACACCAGTAACTGCACAAATCTATTACACCAGCAGCTGCACAAATCTATTACACCAGCAGCTGCACAAATCTATTACGCCAGTAACTGCACTAATCTATTACACCAGTAACTGCACAAATGTATTACACCAGTAACTGCACAAATCTATTACACAAGTAACTGCACTAATCTATTACACCAGTAACTGCACAAATCTATTACACCAGGAACTGCACAAACGATTACACCAGTAACTGCACAAATCTATTACACCAGTAACTGCACAAATCTATTACACCAGTAACTGCACAAACGATTACACCAGTAACTGCACAAATCTATTACACCAGCAGCTGCACAAATCTGTTTTAATATTAAGTGTTAAAAAAATGTAAGCCATTGGGTTGGACTACTGACCTATTTATCCCATAAACAACAAAGTCAGATACCAGAGAGTCTAAATGTAACAATCCGCCAAGTGTATTGATTTCTGTCAATCTACTTCAACCTTTCATTAAATAGTCCACTGCTCAGCCTGCAGTCCTTTCACTTCTACGTCATCAAGACACCTAAAAGAATACTTCTAATACATTGTAAGACATCTACGGTTCAACAAAAAGTTAAAACAGTAATAAAAATATGAGGAGACTTAAAGTAGTTTATACTAAATTCCATGTATTGGAAAGGTGAAGCATTTTTAAACTAAAGAAATGTTTGATTCATGCATTTTAGTGTTGGCGTCTCTATGTTACGTTTTACTGGTAAAGTATGACATTTATCATTGTATAGAAAAACAGAAGCATGCCTTTTTTGATCAGCTTTGAAAATAAAGAATAGGAAAAAGTGAGCTTATTCAAACAGTGCTGGGATCAGCCCAAATAACAGAAGTCGTCAAAGATTCATGTAGGCAAACATTAAATTTTAAGAAGAAAAACATTTTAAAAAATACTTTAAAAAAAAAAAGCTTATAGTGAGCGTACTTGTATCAATTAGTTTGGATAAGTCATGTAATTAAATTTGTAATAGATCTAAACTAACACTTAAAAATCATTTATAAAAATAAATTAAAAAAGAAAGAAACGGCTTGAATTCAAACATTTTTTTTAATTACCAGTAGTTAAATAACTAATTGGTTATTTCTTTTTTATTAATCCTTGAGTTGTCAGGTAAAATAAATAATTGTGCAAAATTTCAGCTTGATCCGAGATTGGGTGTCTGAGAAATAACGTGTACAAACTTTTGGCCCGACAGACATAAGCACAGACAGACAGAGTGAGTTGTAATAAGCTTTGTAAAAAATGTAAACTTCAATGTAAACAATTTTTACGTTTGCTCTAAGAATATCGTAGACAGAAGTAAGTTTACATTTTCTTTAATATTAATCTTAAAGTTTCTTTCTGGTCATGTTGGAAATTTTCAAAGTTTCTGGTGCCCAATTTTCTGGTGCCCAATTTTTCAGTTTCCTTTTTTTTTCCCCCACAAATAGGAAATATATCCACATCTATGTCGCCCCAGGTGACGCCAATGCAAATGACGCCTCAGGATACTTCTGTACTTTTCGTCGGCTAGATGTAGATCTGTGACTCTGGTCTTGAGAACTGCTGGCTTAAAACCATTGTGTCGCTTGTCTCCGCGTGCAGTGTGCTCTCTAATTTCACCTGCCAGCCCCGCGCACACACTGAGTGACTCAGGGACACAGGTCATTGTGGCATGTGGGTTTCCCTTTAAACAGGAATTAGATATCTATCCCTTGTTTTCATTTCGCTTAAGCTTATGTTCTAGGCCTATCGGATATTAGTTTCGTGTTATGTTTTGTGATGTAATTGCATTGACTTTACAGCCTAAAGATAATGCTAAGGAATATCTCAACTGTTGTATTGACTTAAGCGGACTGTAATTAGAGAGTGGCTAATACATGGTTAATTGATGGTAATATGTTGGTTTTCTGTTTAAAACTTGTGGTTTAACTCAAGAGTAGCTAATGGTTGGATTAAAGGTTCAAAGCACCAAGCGTAGCATAGTATTGCTGCCCGGTCGTGTGGTACGCGCTTGAGACTGTCGTTACAATGATCCCGAGTTCGAACCTTGCAGATCGTCCTCACCTGCTGTCCTCACATACCGTCCTCACCCACTGTCCTGACCTGCGGTCCTGACCTGCTGTCCTGACATGCTGTCCTTACCTGCTATCCTGACCCACTGTCCTCACCTGTCGTCCTGACCTGCTGGCCTGACCTGCGGTCCTGACCTGCTGTTCTCACGTGCTATCCTGACCTGCTATCCTACCTGCTGTCCTGACCTGCTATCCTCACCTGCCTTCCTGACCTGCCGTCCACACCTACAGTCCTCACCTCCGTCCTCACCTGCTGTTCTTACCTGCTGTCCTTACCTACTGTCCTCACCTACTTCACCTGCCGTCCTCACCATGCAGCAGAATATTTGAGCTAGGACGTAATAATCTCCTTCTCTGAAGGAACGTCGGAAATATGTAAAAAAAATCAACTTAAATTTAAACTATCATGAGTGTCACAGTCTCAGTTGACATTGCCTGATGTAATTTTAACATAGCCAGTAATGGGGAACGAACCCACGACATTCGCGTTATCAGCACGATGCTCGATATGTTTTTAATAGTTTGGTGAGACTCTTAGCTCACAGATGTAAATTCCAAAACTTTTCAGGTTAGTTTTATGTTGTTCCTTCGCCGATATCCATACCTGCCACTCCTTGTTAAACGGGAACATATAGACTTAGTACGACTGTATTAAACCTATTTTGCCTGCCTGGACTTCTGGTTTGCGCTTAGGACTATTGTCTCGATGATCCTGGGTTCGAACTCGTCGATGCTTGCCGCCATTCTATGTTGTCTTATAGATGTTTGGCTCAATGAGTACCTTTAGTCGTCTCTCGAATGAATAAAATGAATGCATGTGCTATGTTAGATCTTTGTGTTACCATCAAACTGCTTTGGTTATTGTTAAATGTAGTTAGTGTGTTTTTTTTATAATTACACAATGACTCATTGATTTGTACTATGTTAAAAGCTTGCAGTGTGTTGGGATATGATAATACTAATTTATTATAACTGTGTGCAACGAATTTATTGTAATATTTTTCCTAATTATTACTATTATTATTAAATCATTTTAACAATTATCTATATTTAGATTGCTATGCCATGTTTTGTACTCTTATAGTTCACATTGTAAAACAACCCACACACAAAAAATAACACAGATGTTATGAATGATAAAGATCTGGACGTTTTGTGTTATGCTGAGATCGTACTATGATATAGTCCTATTATATCTACTGATATATGTGTGTACAGTGTGTTATGTATTGATAAAAACGTAAGTTGCTATTCGTTGTTGTCTAAAATATGATCTAACATAAACAGGTGAATAGTTTTGATAGGGACCAAAGTTAACTACAAACCAGTTTTGGGCTCACTATGGAGATGGAAGCCAAGAGACTGCGTGAGCTGTTCAAAGGACGTTTTACTCAAGACGAAGCAGTGCAGCTGATTGCACATTATGGCGAGGAAGCAGCCATCAGAGTTTTACAAGGTCAGTCTCTCATCTTCGTGCGCGTGCTCGTCTGTATCATTTCCAGAATCAAAATGTCAAAAGTTTTGTTGAGTGAATATTTTTTTTAAAGACAATCGTTTCCAATGGCAGTATTAACATTTCTTTGTCAAGGAGCGCTAAAACTTGCTCAGAAACGTTTCAAGAGTATGTTTATCTTTTAAAACTAATATTAACAATCAAATATTTTTCCCTTACAGCGGAACCAGAAGAGATTAGCAGGATTCTTGAGAAGGTAATTTTGTATGAGTTGTTTCTCCTGTCAGTATACAAACATTAGTTTCTATATTTTATAGTTTTTGTTTAAAAAAAAAAAAGACGAAAGACGTGAGATCTCAGTAATAAAGCCTTGGCTTGATTGACTTGCAAAATTTGTCGTGCAGGATGCAGAAGACGTCCTAAGGCTGTCTCTAGAAGACTCTGAAAGAATTTACCACTTGCTGGAAGAAGGATTGGAAGCAGACTCTGAGCCTCGCCAGTTTGCTTGCAGGGTCTGTGTGCGGTGTTGGTGGAGGGTAGTCCCTGGCAGAAAAAAGGTTTGTATTTGGCTCACACACAGACACGCACAACCATGTTGCTTTTAGACCTCGAACTAGAATTCTCAATAATGATTACGTCACTTAAAGACATTGTTCAAATTAGGACCCCCCAACCCTTTTTTTTGCATGATAAATTAAAAAGAAGCTGTTGAACTTATATGGAGAACGACGCGGGTTACATTTTTGTTTTCTAAGACTTAATCTTGACAAAAATAGGGTCGAACAGTCGAACAAACAGTACAATCACAATAAGAATTCCTGTGCAGAATTCCATAACGCAATGTGTTAAGTCTAGAAAAAAACACAATTCATAATGATAAAAAGAATCAGTGTCACTAGCTGAATGACCGCTATTTCATTTCACTAAGACAACATGGTCATCAACGCTAATTACTTGGCAACACACAGATCACAGAAAGGTTTCATTTTGTTTCGCCTTTAAATGATCCACAGCATACGTTACATCCTGTGAGAACTTATGGAACTCATCTAGTGGGATTTGTGGCTGAGTAACATATATCACGTGACTACCTATCAAAGGGGCTCGAGTTCAAATCCATACGCTAGCAAATCTAAGTGTTTGCTGGGAGTCTAAAGGCAGTTCCGAAACCTCCTCCCAAATTTCCCCTCTCCCCGCACACACGCTGGTCCACAAAAGAGATTGGACTAGGTCACACTGGGCATGCTATGACAAGAAAGATACGCTTAATAGAACAATTTTCGAAAAATTAGAACAAAATAATTTTAAGTAAAACTAATAGTGGTAATAGTGTTTTTTTTTTTTTTCTAAAATGTGAACAATAGAATTTTAAAATATTTAACAAAATCGTATTGAGGTTTGTGAAAAGATATGATTAATAATTATTTAAACTAAAATGTATCAAATTCTTATTCATTTCCCCCCAGCGTCCTTTAACTTCAATTCCCATGTCATTAACGAAGAATTCAAACTAAGTCCATTTCTTGTTAATTATGAGCAAAGATTTGTTTAAAATCTGGAATATAGAACACAGCGCACATACGACATTTGTTTTGAAGCAAAAGGTTATTTTTTTCATTGTATGTAGTTCGTTGAACTAATAAAATCTTGTAAACGAAAATTCCCTAGAGATATTTTATGGCTTACATCCTGGTAGCACGCCACACACACGCACAAACACACGCACACAAGGATTATAAATTACATGGGTCATAAAACTATGGGTTGACGCGATTCAGAGCTAACTAGTCATTTTACTGGCCCTTTGTCTTCTACACTTGCTGAGCTATTGATGTATGTCTTTGGTGTACTACAGCCATTCTCAAGTTCCTTTCCATATACCCTGAATGATACGTCTTAACGTTACCATGTTTCTTTAGCCCTGAATGATAAGCCTTGTTTGTTAGAATGAATGCTTCTTTATCATGAATGTTTGTTTGTTTGTTGTTAAACAGTCAATGAGTTTGTTTGACTATTGACATTGGGTATCCTAATATTCACCACCTTCACGTCTCCCCTCACTTAGTCTGTTGAGCCGTGGGTGTACCACACGGGATCTGTAGATCGTCTTTCTACACTCCTCTGTCTTTTGCCTTGGATAGAATTTTTTTCAATGACAGGCGCACTTCTTCTTTTTCCTGGTACTGTTCCCTGAGCCCTGAGGACATTTTGTCGGTACATTATCCTATGAATTTTATTGCATTTCTTTGCAAAATACTTATGAAATTTAAGTAGAAGTAACTTAAAATCGAAATTGAGCTTTGCATAAATCACTGATTAAAACGTTACTTCTCATATGTAGAAGTTTTGGGTGTTTTGTGAATGTTCTCGTTGTTTTCGTTGATATTATGTTTTGTTGTACGCAATGCACTATTGGAAAATATTTTTCTTTCAGGACACTATCATTATATTTTTATTGATTAATACTATGTAAAACTTTGAATCACACCAGTTTTAACTTCAACCCTGTAAATTTATAAATTTATATAAAAGGTATAAAAATATCACAATGCATACGATATCGCTAGCAAAGTAACCTTACAATACACGTGGTTATTATTGTATCACATTTTTCCTTTTCTGGTCTTGTGTTTGTGCAACATAACGTGATGGGGTTTCATTATTGTGTCAAGGCCCTGATAGCCCGCAGAAAGATGTCGTTCTTTTTTGTTAACTAGAATCACGCGGGTGTCAAAATATTGTAACTTGTTAGAAGTCGTTACTAAATAGAGTGTATAAACACTGTTAGTTGTGAAACGTAGTACATTACTTTGGAATGCACTTTTGTAAGTGCAGTTATGCTTGACGGATTTTTTTTCATTACATTCAGCTTTCGAGTTTCTTGGAGGGGGGTGGGATGGGGGTATGAATGTACGGTCGTTGGATTGCAACTCCAGATATCTCGTCCAACTAAACCGTTATAGGCGAATTGATGTCTTGATGTAGAACTGAACATTTTTTTAAACAATCTTTTTTTTTTTTTTTTTGAGTACAAATAAACGTTGACAATAATAATTAAAGTGATGGCCATGCCTACGATTCCGAATATTAAAGATGCCTGCAGTAATTCACAAGACTATGTAGACCCAGTTGTGACCTGCATATTTTCCCGCAATCCAAGCCGTTGTTTTCTTTCCATCTTCTGCATCTGTCTTCTATAGTGGCTTTTTTTGAGTATCAAATGTTTGTCCCGCAGCCTTTGTGAGAGCTCCCCAACTGTCACTTTCTTTAATAATATCTACTCAGCTTTCAACTTCAATGTATATCTATTGAACCAACAGTACGTCGAACAATTAAACAAAATCTTTCAGTCTCATTCTTGTCTCCCCCTACTTTGACCTTTACTCCCCCCACCCCAACCTATATATTCACTTAACTGCGATGGACTTAGTCGTTGCTACTTCAGATGTGGTGGTTGGTAGAATTTAAATTATCACTTTGAGGACTCTTGAATCCTTTAGGAACATTTTGCATGCATTTAAAATACGATCATGTATACTTTCACAGAGATACCCCCATCTTTGTGAAAGCGACCATACCGGCCCATTTTTGTACCGGCCCACCAGGTATTTGCCCGGATGCACATATAGCCAGTCCGCCCCTGTAGGGTATTTATTAGGTAATTACTCAGAGCTTACTAGTTCTGATTATTTGAATTTCTAACCCAAACAGATATCAAAATGTCGTCAGTGTAAAATTAAATATGAACCTATCCCTAGAGACAAAGAATGGGGAACTGGAGAGTTTGAGTGTCATAACATCAATTGTCTGTACACCTTTCGGTAAGTTTCATATTGTGTTGCATGTGATGTGGAGAAATAGTGTTACAATTATTTGTTACAACTATCTTAGCACACTTAATATATTAGTAAGTACGTGTCCATGAGAGATAGATATATATATATATATAGAGAGAGAGATAAGATTTTTTGCTGCTTTTAGAAGCACAGTTAACACAAATCATTTCGAGTAATATATCTATTTTAAATAATTTCTTTTTTTTATCCCCCATCTCTCTCTCTCTCTCTCTCTCTCTCTCTCTCTCTCTCTCTCTCTCTTTCTTTATTTCGCTTACTTTAATTTGCATTGCAAACCTATCAAAAGATGTATGAAAAGTTTCGGTCATTCAAATATTGAATAGAAATGTTAAGTCTGTATGCATATAACTACTTTTTCATTGTGACATATTACGAAAAGTTAGTAAATAGTGAAATACTCTGGAAGAATATGGTATATGTAGATGCCCGCTAAAAATCATGTAAATGGTGAACACATGACAATATAAATGCAGTATTGAGCCCATGACGGTATTGGTGTATGTTTAATGGTAAAGTTAGAAACGGCTAAACCTTTGTATTAATGATTGGTGCAATTGGAACACAATATGGCAGGATGTTATTTCACTTTTTGATGCACAATTTCTCGAAGAGAAAACAAATCTCTAAATAGGATTTTATTAAAGATTCATTTTTTGTAATAAAAATTTCACACAGGTCCTTATAACGTAAACAAAATATACTCCAGACATTTAGAATATCTTTTTATATAGCACAAATGCAATATTGCCAATCTATTAATATGTACTAAACTAAACTTTAAAAACAAAATACGTAGAGTTTAACATTTTATATATCTCTATCTACACAATTCAAACACTGATCATAAAAACCTGAACTGAACACGCATTTCACTTGCAGTGCCGCTGCCATAATGGGGGTGACAGAGTGCGTGTGCCACCATTGTAACCACACTGTTCGCGTGAAGCGCATCACCCCTCCAAGGAATAGAAGAGAGGACGCCCCAAGAATAGACAATCATGATTGTAATGGCATCAACTGCTACCGCCAATATGTGGAGCCGCCCTTGTGCCACGCGTAAGTTGTTCTAGCATGTTACATCTATTGCTACCATTTCTGTATTCACCTTTAGGGAACATAAGCTATATCTTAGGAACCCCTCTTGCCTGGAGCCCCCCCCCCAGATAATTGTTTTGTAGAAAAAGCAAAGGAATAAATTACCTTATGTTGACAACAAGGGGCCGCATATCTCAAAGAGCTTAGGACCTTGACAAGTCTTAATCCAGTACTCTCTGCAACCACAACTATATGAAGCCGCCCCTGTGTATCTGTGTTGTCCAAGGTAGTTCAGACATTGACATCAACTGCTTAAGACTAAATTACGCACTTCTTAGTATATACAGATTCAACAATTGAATTATAAACATGGCATTGCCGAAGTCCAGAAAGGGAATGGAAAGGGAATGGAAAGGGAATGGCGTCTTATCTAATTTCCCTTTCGCCTCCCCCCTCCAACATATTCCCAATAAAAGTTGTTTTGTACAACGGTTATATTAACTTCTTCTGTATCGTTCTTGGATGCTGTTTACATTTTTTTCAATAGATTTTTCGACCACTTCTACTCGTCCAATCATCATCAAATTTTGCAAACAAGCTCTGCAGTCTGACACTCAACCGACTGAGCTAACATGGTGTTTTTAAAATCAATGGAAATTACACACTAAAGTTAAACAGAACCAAAACGGTGTACTTTTTGTTTTAAAATGTCGATTTACAAAATAATGCTTGGGTCGAAATCGCAAATAAAAATCGTTTTTTGTTAATTTAACCGCTTTGATTTCGATCCTGAAAGATGCTGTAGTTTTTTATAGGCACACGGAAAATAATTATTTGTTAAATTTTGGTATTTTTTTCGTCCACGGCGAGTGAGAGAATTAGTGCTATGTCAGTCTGTGAATCCATCAGGGCCCCCATTACTCTTATAAAATAGATTTAGTTTTAAAAATGTAATAATGTATCAACCGGTCCAACTTCTGGCCTGCACGTGGATCTCAGATCTTGAGTCCGGAGAAATTGTTTTCACTAACAGAAGAAGGAGCGAAGGCGAGTAATTGGCCCCTAAACCAGTAGGCTACCCACCTAGGACAAGGAAAACTATGAAATTGCAGCTATGTCCTATCCACTAGCGGATCCAGAACTTTGGAGTGGGGGGGGCGATTTTTTTCCAAACCCTAACCCTAACGCCCAGTAAACCCTAACCCTACGCATAAACGTGCATACAGCGCGCGCGCGCACACACACACACACACGCGCACACACACACGCACACACATATATATGTATATGAGAATAAAAAAAGCAGCATTTCTCAACCTTCGGCGAAAACCAAAACAACTGGGGCAGCGCTATAAGGTTCTCTGGTGAAGTTCGGGGCGAAGCCCCGACGCCATAAGCGTTTTCTTGCTTTTTTGACTGCATAAACGCATTCTCCTGACAAGTACAGCTCATTATTCATCAATGGAGTTCGGGGCGAAGCCCCGACGCCATAAGCGTTTTCTTGCTTTTTTGACTGCAGATACGCATTCTCCTGACAAGTACAGCTCATTCTCCACAATGGAGTTCGGGGCGAAGCCCCGACGCCAAAAGCGTTTTCTTGTTTTTTTCACTGCAGAAACGCATTCTCCTGACAAGTACAGCTCATTATTCATAAATGGAGTTCGGGGCGAAGCCCCGACGCCAAAAGCGTTTTCTTGCATTCTTCATTGCAGAAACGCATTCTCCTGACATCTACAACTCATTACCCATAAATGAAGTTCGGGGCGAAGCCCCGACGCCAAAAGCGTTTTCTTGCATTCTTCACTGCAGAAACGCATTCTCCTGACCTGAAGCTCATTATTCATACTATTCAAAAACGACCTTTCGAATAATGTTGTACTTGAAAAATATTCTAATTTGAATTTATAGACCCATAATACATTGCAAATAAAACCGATTTGTTCCTTGAAAAGATAGGATACCCCACGTATTTAGATTTTTGCTTTGAGGATCGCCGCCGAAAAAAAACTTATTCGATAAATAGTATTCAAGAAAACTCTAGCATAAATTGTGAGTTATAGTCCCAAATTTATTTAGCTAGAAAAATATCAGATTGAGTAAAGGTTGGGAAAAGGCGACTATGAAAATGTTATTTGAGTCTAGAACTCATCTCAATCATGACTCTTATACTGAAAAATTTCGTTTGAATTCTAACTTTTCCAATGCAAAGTCTTTCTTAAAATACTTATGATAACTTCATGTGAAATTACAAAAACTCTGTCTGGAAATGGGAATGGCGGTAGAGTGAAAACGATTAATCCTCGCTCCTTTACTAATTTCTGCTAAAGATTGCATTTGGCATTAAAGAATAGGTATGGGGTGACTCGATATAAGAATTTAATTTATAGTATATATTAATTATATTAGTGACAGATTTTTTTAATTTTGTAATTTCTTAACTATAATACAAAAAGAAAAAGTATTGATTTGTCCGATGGGGGAAATGCGATTGCATGTATCGCCCCTCCCACCTGGTACAACCATTTTTCATTTAAATTTTCTAATGATACAATTTGAGATTAGAGTGTGGTACGACATATTTACAATGGGTCACATATCAATACGTAGTTTATATTATATAGATATTCAACTAATTTTATTCACAAACTATGATTCTCCACAAAAATAGGACCGCCCCCCCCCCAGCACTCAGAGGGCTAGAGTGGGGAGGGCAGTACTTGCAATAGCCCCCCCCTTACCCCACCGAATCGGCCAAAATACCAGAAAGGGAGCGACATAATATAAAATTTATATATTAATTCAACTAATTTTGTTCACAAACTACGATTTCTCAATAAAAACGGACCGCCCCCCCCCCCACTCAAAGGGTTTAGGTGGGAAGGGCAGAAGAGATATTCGTCCCCTCCCCCCACCAATCGGCAAACAGGGAACGACATAATATAAAGATCGGTTAAAATATCAATAACAAGTTACAAGGATATAGATATTTAATTGATTTTGTTAGCAGGCTGTCATTTCTACCAATAAATTGGACCGCCCCCCCCCACTCGAAAGTTAAGGGGGGGGGCCGGATTGATACCATCGCCCCCTCCCGACCCCACCAAATCGGCCAACATACTAGAGGGGGGGGCGAAATAATCTAAAAATAGGTTGAAATATAAATAATTAGTATATATTTTTAACATAAGTAATAAATTCGTATACAAATTGTGTGAATCCTATACTAAAGTTCGTCCGCCCCCCCCCCCGGGGGGGGGGTCGGCCGAGTGGGGGGGGCGATCGCCCCTACCGCCCCCCCCCCCTGGATCCGCCAGTGGTCCTATCATGGGAAAGGCTTCGAGAGTCAACCCTGAGGAAAAATCAGGAGCCGGCGACCCTAAGGCAGTTTGCAGCACCCAGTGCTACACCCTGGCAGAGCCCTGGCAGAGCCGTGTAAGTCTCATCGCACTAGGGCACCGTGTTGAGAACTCTATTCTCTGATAACACGGACAAGGAAAGCGGCAGTTCTTCTCAAATCTTCTCTGTCTCTGTACAGACCAGCTTTTGTTTCACGCAAATGGCCATGTTTAGGGTGTAGTGTTGCGCACTCGTAAAGGATGTGGTTAACTGTCTCGACGTCGTCCTGACAATGCCTGCAGCGTGAATCGAAGTTTGGTTTAAATTTAGCAAAATAGGCACCAATTGGACAGTGTCCCGTTCTGTACCTAGCGATTGTCACCTGTTCTTCCCTATTTAGCTGCCACCATTCGTCCGATTTTGAGGGCCCTTTTAAGTTTTGCCAGACTTCCCTTCCCGTATTACCGCTCTCCCAGCTTTTGCACCATTTTTCTCTTGCCCATTCGTCCACTATCGCACGCGCCTGCTCAAAAGTCTGTGGCTCGTCCACAGGGTCCAGTTTTGTGCCGAGCTTGATTATAAGTCAGCCTTCGCGTTACCTTCCACACCCACGTGTCCAGGTATGTATTGGAATGTCGTCCGAATTTCGCGTTTTTCTTGGAGGCGTCCCACGCACGCCAGCGTTTTTGCCAGTGGTTCCGGGAGCGTATCAGCAGGGCTTTCAATGGCTTGTAGGCTCGACAGTGAGTCTGTAAATAGCACAATAGGACTGGGTTGTGCTGTTTTCTCGTTAAGTCGTTCTTCAATGTACTCTACTGCATTTTGAATTGCAACCATTTCAGCTACGTAATTACTCCTGCCAGAACACGCACCTAGAATCTCATCGTTCTCGGTCGAGCCAGGGAATCGAACCACCACACCATACCCAGAGATTTTTTGTCCAAGGTTCTCTCTCGTGGAACCATCTGTGTACACCTTAATGGAGTCAGCTGGGTACTGGGCGACAGTTTTGCTGGCAGTGTTTCGTAGGACAGTTTTTGTGCATTTCTTGTTAACTTCTGGGTCAATCAGCGATTTCCTCACCTCTGGGACTCCAGGAGCATTCGCCGGAGAAGAAGCCCCATGCAGAGCGAGAGCTGCTCTGTTCTGGGGTAATTTGACTTCTTTGGACAATTCCCGCACCGAGTGCATGAAAGAGTTCCGTTTCAGCCGATTTCCGCCCTGCCAATTGTCGACCAGACTTCTGACTGGGCAGCCTTCTTCTAGCCGTTTGAATTTTTCACAAGCGATCATAACGACTCGCTCCCTTCGTAATCTCAGTGGTGGGAGATTTGTCATGACCTCACATGCCGCAGTTGGCGTCGTACGAAATGCACCACAAATGAGTCTAATTGCTTGGTTCTGCACTGAGTCCAGCCCCGCTAGAGACGTTTGTGAGGCATAGACCTGTGCAAGAGACGAGTACTCCATCCTCGACCTTACCGCTCCAATGTAGAGGGCTCGTAACACGTTCGCTTTGGCCCCCCACTTGGTCTTGGCTAACCGCTTGACTACCTTAAGGCTTTCTGACGCTTGCTCTCGCACTGTTCTCACATGGTCGGACAAACCCATTTTTGGGTCCAGGGTGACTCCCAGGTACTTCGGCTTGGCTTCCATTTTTAATTCGGTACCATTGATTGAGAGAGAAATCTTTTCTTTGTAGATATCTTTGCCAAGAGTGAAGAGGGTCCAGACTGTTTTCGCACAATTTACTTCCATATTCCACAATCGTGTGTAGCAGGAAATCGTGACTAGGTCACGTTGGATTTCCGCAGCTATAGCGGCTGCGGATCTCCCAGTTTTTTAGATCAGCAAATCGTCCGCAAAAAGTAATGAGCGACACCCTAGGCGTTTGGTCAAATCGTTGATGAATACCAGAGAAAGTGTGCATGAGAGTGACGAGCCCTGAGGCAACCCCTGCTCGAGTACCTTCTTATTTGACAGTTGCTCGCCATAAAGTGTCTGAACTAACCTGTTCCTTAGGAAGCTTTTGATCCACCGGTACATATTGGAGTTTACCCCAAGGTCCATCAACTTAAGTAGCAAGCCTTGTCTCCAGACTCTATCGTATGCCTGTTTCAAATCTAAAAAGACCTCGAGTGTCGACTCACCCTTCTTCTCCCTTCCGCCTCTCTGAAAACCGTCTGCCACCTCTTGCATAAAGACTGTAACCTGGTCCATTGCACTACGCCGTTGTCTGAAACCACCCTGCTCCTGGCAAATGAAATTGTGGGACTCTAGGTACCACGTAAGCCGTCGGTTAATGATTCTCTCCGCAACCTTTCCCACACACGATGTGAGGGAAATTGGTCTGTAACTCTCAGGGCTGTTTGCATTCTTGCCCTTTTTAAGAATAGGAACAATGATAGCCAATCTCCATGCCTTAGGGAAGTCCCCTTGAGTCCATGTCCGATTTAGTAAGCCGTGAAGTTTTAGAAGGCCAATCGTTCCAAGATTTTTTAGCATCTCAGCGCTGATGCCATCTGGCCCCACTGCCTTGTGTAGTCTAGCCTTTTTGATCGCGAAAGCCACCTCCATCATGGTAAAGGGCTCTGAGAATGTTTCCGTCCCAGCCTTGCCGTCGACCGATTTGCGTTTTTCATTGGCTCTTCTAACACGGTCAAGGGCCATCGACACGGAAGATTTTTTGTGTGCTTTGGAGACTCCAGCAAAATGTTTGTTCAAAGCCTCCGCTCTCTTCTTGTCAGTAATAACAGGGCCACCTGGCGTTTGCAGGGGTTCCACTACCCTCGGTTCCCCCACTCCAGCCAAGTTGTTTAATAACTTCCATGCCTGTCGTCCATCCGCGAGGTCCAGGTTCGCACAAGTATCCGACCACTTTTTAAGCGATTCTTCTGACACCGTATCCCTTACCAATGCCGTGAGTTTATTGTAGGCTCGTCTCGTCTCCTCCGTTTTTTGTCTAGCATGCCGTCTTCGTGCTGCTTTTCGTTGCCGGACAAGACGTGCCAACTTTCGAGACCAAAAGGACCGGTACTTGCGCTTACCACTGGTTCGCGGAATGGCCCTACGA
Organism: Biomphalaria glabrata; assembly: GCF_947242115.1. Classification (NCBI taxonomy): domain Eukaryota; kingdom Metazoa; phylum Mollusca; class Gastropoda; family Planorbidae; genus Biomphalaria; species Biomphalaria glabrata. The sequence continues at coordinate 77,258,495 of NC_074711.1, forward strand.
GCCGCAGATAAAAGAGCCTTCACAAAGAGACTGTAAGTTGCGTCAATGTTTTCAAAATCAATATCAAGTTTTTCCAGGAGCGCATCCGATGAACTCCTGAAAAGCTGCCAGTCCGCCTTAGCGTACACCCACTTACGTCTAGGACAGGCTGTTTGTTTTGTCGTTCCGAGATCAATTGAGACCATTAGCGGCAGGTGATCCGATTCCAAGTCCCCCAGGAAGTCTAGTCGACTCTTAGCAACTATGTCCGCAGACACCAGGCACAAATCTGGTTTCGATTCCCCTCCATGCCCGGAGTGAATGAATGTATTTGGAGAATCAACATCGTTGAGGAGAACCAAATTTGTTCCGTCGCATAAGTCGAGTACTTTCTGTCCCGAGAGATCGGTTGTTGTACAACCAATAACCTGGATTTTGTTATCGAGTGTAAGGACACTTCGCGGTGGGTTATAGACATTTAGGCATTCAAATCTCTGTTCGTCCTTAAATATTTCAACCAAGAGCGTGTCGGTCTCACCACATCCCCGTGAGGCGGCCTCCTTCACACGAGCAAGCAAAGGGTTCCTGACAAAAGTGACTAACTTCTGACATTTTACACAGGAACAGGTAAAGGCCGTGAAGCCCGAGAGCGAGGGCACACAGCTCCGTTTCCTACCAGCGTTGCCTGCTTCCTGCACCAAGAACGCATCAACCTCGAGTTCCGACAACAGTCTCTCAATTTCAGGCTTTTTGAGTCGCAATTGCCTGTTCGCATTAAATGATATGATTCTGAGTTGCCCAGTACCTTTAACATGTTTGGGCCTAGAAGGACCGTCCCTCTTGCGTTCCTTTTCCGAGCTTTTATTGGTCACATTTGGTATGGGGGTCACGACTTCCCCGTCCGTGGTTTTTGAGGGGTAGCTTGGCTCGACTTGCGTCGAGGGGCGCTGGCCACCCGGCAGCAACCCTTGGTTAGTTTTTGCTGTCAATATCGGTGAGCTTAGTGGGCGGACATCTTGAAGAACAACGACGGTAGCTAACTTATCGGACATCAACCCGTCGTCAGGATTGATAGAGCGGGGCCTATCAAGTGAGTAATGCCCATACTCGGATTTAATAGATAAATTTTGTAAAGCCATTTGAGTGAATTACCCGAGTGCGGGCGAAACTGGTTGCATGTTAGACTGTTGGATTCGATCTCCTCAAGTGGGATCAGTGCTACCTACTCAGGAATTCGTATTCACTGAGCTAGCTTCCAATGTCACGCTTGCCGCGAATACCTTGTGGTATAATGAGTGGTTGTCTAGACTCGTTACTTTCACCGCCAGAAAGTTCGCCATCAGTGGGGCGACTAGATGCAATGTCGTGCATCCGGAAACGTACCTTCTAGAGCCTACGGCGTTTATGGGGCGCGCCTCGCATTCTGGCGCACCCTAATCCAGCTTTTAACCAGGCACCCACACATTGGGTTGGACATCCTGGATTTAACAAGCTCCATCCACTTGGCCTTGGAAACCGTAGATGGAGGGGGATCCCCGTTAGCCGCTGTTAGAGGCGTTCACAGCGTTACCAAAGTCCGCCGCGAGGAGGCCAGGATCACCATGGGACTTTCCTGGCAGAGCCTGCGACTCCGCTGGCACCAAACTGTATCGGCTAATGCCCAGGCATTCATATCATAATCCATGAGATGATCCAAAGTTTCGTCGTAATTTAAAAATAAAAAAAAAGTGTCGGGTGTGAATTTGATTTTAACTGATACTAAAAAGAGTATTGTCTTTTTTTTTCTCTGCGTTTTAATATAAGCGTGTTTTTTTAAGAGGAGCTTGATTAAGTTTTATATCTATTTTTTTATGTTCATAATTGTTGATGTAGTTATAGTGATCATATTTTAAGTGAGCAGAACAAGTGCACATATAGTTATTAGAACTTTTCATTAGATTTCAATTAGCTAAAAACAGGATAAGTCAAATCATATTTTCACATTTCAGGTGTCCTAACGCTATGAATGAAATCGCTGCTCGAATCGGTAGATTACCTGTAATATTTTATGGCAATAACAACAGGGGTCATCACCATGGAAACAACAGGGGTCATCCCCATGGAAACAACAGGGGTTATTCCCTTGGAAACAACAGAGGTCATCTCCATGGAAACAATAGGGGTCATCACCATGGAAACAACAGGGATCCTCCCAATGGAAACAACAGGTGTCACCAAGACAGAGAAGACAATGACAGTGTAGGAAGGAGTTCTAGAGGACCTGACAACCCTGGAGATGGTCCAGCAGGTTCACGTGTGATCATGAACAGCAGTCAACAACAGTGTCCTCCCTTGGACAGAGCTAGCGATCTGGAACTGATGCCGTCGGCTGTTGAAGCAGAACAAGCGTCAAGTCTTGACATCCTTATATTAAACAGACCTGCTAACTCAACACTAAAGAATGAAGCTGAGATTATCAAAAACATGAAATGCGTCGTCGGTGGGGAGGACAATGCTGACACCAATGCTAGACTGTCTCAAGCTAAAGAAAACTCAAGTCTTATGCTTTTACAAGGTGAAGTTTTAACCAGTGAATTAAGCCATTCTTTACAGGATGAGGCTTCTACCAGTGAATCTTTTCATAATGAGGCTTCTACCAGTGAATCTTTTCATGATGAGGCTTCTACCAGTGACTTAAGTCAATCTTTTCAGGACGAGGCTTCTACTAGTGACTTAAGTCAATCAGAACAATCAGGAAAGCAAATGATGAAAAAAAAGAAGACAAGGGTAAAGAGAATGAGAAGAAAGAAAAAGCAACAAGAAAAGACAACTCTGGAGCAAGAAATCACATCATTAAAGCTCAGAGTTGACCAAGACCGACAACCCAAGCGCACCGCTCACGATGTTAATCCTTTCCCAGAAGAGGTACCAAAAGATCCAGAAGAGGAACCGAAAGAACAAGAAGATCGTATCGACTCTCCACTTTGTTACCACAAATTTTCGGTTCCGTATTTACCCCTCAACGCTGTGGTCAGGACGTGGAGTGAGCCACACATCAGCTCAGGTTCAACTGTTTCTACCGTTCTTGACCAGGCCAGCCTTATGACCAAAAGTATTCGCCTGGCTTTTAAAATGCCCTCAGATGGTTAGCCTAAACATTTCTACCCTGCCTGGGAGGTAAAGTTGTATGCGTAAACAGCAGATGCATTTTAATGTCGATATAATTAGGCCACAAAAGTCTCGCTGATCAATAGTAAAAGTAAAGTTTCCCGTTTCAGACCTTGCGATCTATGGGGCAGGTCATGTTAAGGTCAGACAGACAGCTGATCAATAGTAAAAGTAAAGTTTCCCGTTTCAGACCTTGCGATCTATGGGGCAGGTCATGTTAAGGTCAGACAGACAGCTGATCAATAGTAAAAGTAAAGTTTCCCGTTTCAGACCTTGTGATCTATGGGGCAGGTCATGTTAAGGTCAGACAGACAGCTGATCAATAGTAAAAGTAAAGTTTCCCGTTTCAGACCTTGCGATCTATGGGGCAGGTCATGTTAAGGTCAGACAGACAGCTGATCAATAGTAAAAGTAAAGTTTCCCGTTTCAGACCTTGTGATCTATGGGGCAGGTCATGTTAAGGTCAGACAGACAGCTGATCAATAGTAAAAGTAAAGTTTCCCGTTTCAGACCTTGCGATCTATGGGGCAGGTCATGTTAAGGTCAGACAGACAGCTGATCAATAAAGGGGCACACTTTGATTCTATTTACTGTGTTGATGACGGGAGACTTGTTGAACTATTGAAATAAAATGAGCACAACCATGAACCTAGTCGTTGAATTTCTATGCTTCTAGTAATGAGATGTTTCATTCAGTCCATTCTTTGTCATTTCTAATTTAACGTAAAAGACTAATAAAAATGTTGACATCTCCCCTGTGACGAGACAGAAATGTTGACATCTCCCCTGAGACGAGACAGAGATGTTGACATCTCACCTGTGACGAGACAGAGATGTTGACATCTCCCCTGTGATGAGACAGAAATGTTGACATCTCCCCTGAGACGAGACAGAAATGTTGACATCTCACCTGTGACGAGACAGAAATGTTGACATCTCCCCTGTGACGAGACAGAAATGTTGACATCTCCCCTGAGACGAGACAGAGATGTTGACATCTCACCTGTGACGAGACAGAAATGTTGACATCTCACCTGTGACGAGACAGAAATGTTGACATCTCCCCTGTGACGAGACAGAAATGTTGACATCTCCCCTGAGACGAGACAGAGATGTTGGCATCTCACCTGTGACGAGACAGATGTTGACATCTCCCCTGTGACGAGACAGAGATGTTGACATCTCCCCTGTGACGAGACAGAGATGTTGACATCTCCCCTGTGACGAGACAGATGTTGACATCTCCCCTGTGACGAGACAGAGATGTTGACATCTCCCCTGTGACGAGACAGAGATGTTGACATTTCCCCTGAGACGAGACAGAAATGTTGACATCTCCCCTGTGACGAGACAGAGATGTTGACATTTCCCCTGAGACGAGACAGAGATGTTGACATCTCCCCTGTGACGAGACAGATGTTGACATCTCCCCTTTGACGAGACAGAGATGTTGACATTTCCCCTGAGACGAGACAGAGATGTTGACATCTCCCCTGTGACGAGACAGATGTTGACATCTCCCCTTTGACGAGACAGAGATGTTGACATTTCCCCTGAGACGAGACAGAAATGTTGACATCTCCCCTGTGACGAGACAGAGATGTTGACATTTCCCCTGAGACGAGACAGAGATGTTGACATCTCCCCTGTGACGAGACAGATGTTGACATCTCCCCTTTGACGAGACAGAGATGTTGACATTTCCCCTGAGACGAGACAGAGATGTTGACATCTCCCCTGTGACGAGACAGATGTTGACATCTCCCCTTTGACGAGACAGAGATGTTGACATCTCCCCTGAGACGAGACAGAGATGTTGACATCTCCCCTGTGACGAGACAGAGATGTTGACATTTCCCCTTTGACGAGACAGAGATGTTGACATCTCCCCTGTGACGAGACAGAGATGTTGACATTTCCCCTTTGACGAGACAGAGATGTTGACATCTCCCCTGAGACGAGACAGAGATGTTGACATCTCCCCTGTGACGAGACAGAGATGTTGACATTTCCCCTTTGACGAGACAGAGATGTTGACATCTCCCCTGTGACGAGACAGAGATGTTGACATTTCCCCTTTGACGAGACAGAGATGTTGACATCTCCCCTGTGACGAGACAGAGATGTTGACATTTCCCCTTTGACGAGACAGAGATGTTGACATCTCCCCTGAGACGAGACAGAGATGTTGACATCTCCCCTGTGACGAGACAGAGATGTTGACATCTCCCCTGTGACGTACGTAAAGTCTACGTTGTACATATGTTTTTAGTGTCGCTGATTTTTGTTTTCACTTTCTAAAAGATAGATTGCAAAAAAAAAAATTAATTTTATGGTATCACAACAACAAATGTAAAAACTTTGTTCAAAATTGTTCATAGGTCTTGCGTTCATTTGCTTGTCCTTTTTCCAGCCATAGACGCTTAAGAGTCCGCATACAACCCACATGAGCTTACATCTCACACGAAATGCATGATCTTCGAGTTTTGAAGGTCAATATCTTTAATTACTAGCTAAGTCTAACAGTTCCGGGACCATACACACACAGAGATGGTGTGTTCTCAGTACATTCTGACAATGGTAGGGAGGCTTATTTATACAGGCTCTGCTATCTTTGTAGTCGCAGATTTAAATTTCATATAAAATTATATTGTAATGTTTAAAAAAATGATATGCTGTTAAAATAAATTTTAAAACTTAATGAATGTTGAGAGCTCTCTAAAATTTGCATAAATTGTACTGTCACTCAGCACAGATTGATAAGTAAAAGTTCAGCTTGATAGGAGAATGAAAAGAAAAAAAGAATTTTTTTTTTATTACTAAGATGAAAGTGAGATTTAATAGTAAGAATTGAATACATTATTTCAATGTAATGATATTAGAAAAACAATTAACGTCTAAATGTAATATAATAATGCTAATTGAAGGGCAAAATTTACAGCATCCAAATCAAATTATTTAAGTTTAGAGAATGAAATGAAATATAGAATGATTCTTAAATACCTGAAGTCAGAGTACATGATACCCATGTCTTAGCACTTTGTTTTTAATCTGTTTGAACACAAACCAAACTGTGCACAGAGGAAGTTAGTTCATAAGATAACAAACTAACGTAACGTGGTTCCAGTTATACTTGTACTAGTTCAACATAGACATTGAAAGCACGTATTGAAATGCAGATTGAAAAAAGAAATAGTATTACAACGATGTAAACACAATTTTGAGAAGGCAAACCGAGCACTAAGCTAAAAGTATTGATAAGATAACAGGTCATCAGTCCAGCGCTGGGTGGTCGATAATTGAATTACATATGTCAAAGTACGGAGCGAAATCTTGGACTAGTTGACTTGAACTAAACAGAACTACAATTAAACCATAAAACTACCTCTAGTGTACTACATATTAAAATGCAAATATCTAAATTATTATTAATTTGCAGTGTCTTCGATTCCGAAGATTAAGGATGCAGTGGTTCAAATGACTCTGCAGACCCAGTTGCCACCTGCGTATTTTCCCGCATCTCGTGCAGACAAAGCCGTTCTCTTGCCGTTTACATCTCTGCTAAGTCGTTGATTTTCCTGGCTGATTGCTTACATGAATATATTAATAATAATAAGGCCTGTCTTCGAGTCTGAAAATTAATCAGGATTGCACTAGGCCTTTTTCCCGTTGCAACGCAGCCTCGGCTGTGACCTACATATATGAATATATTATTGCTTATATAAATATATTATATTACTAAATAGAAATTTTAAATAGGTATCTGAGATTGAACCAAAAACCTTAGTATTTGTCTTTAAGGAGACTGTTTTTCTGGCTGACAGTCTGTGTCAAGGTCACGTCTGCAACACAGATCTTCTGCTACAACATATCGTGTGCTGCACTGTAAATATAGAATTACACTTGCTCTAGCACATTGCAACAACTCAGAGTAAAAAAAATACGAAAATACATTTCATTGTATCGATCAAGAGAGTTCTCTTCAAATATGGAGCCAGTGAATCCTATGAATACAGTTTCACACAAGATTGAAGCAATAGTCTAAGATGTCATTTAACTAAATATTGTGAACACAGATTCTTCGAAATGTTGAGCAGTCCTCGGAGCCTATTACAATAACTTGTGTGATTAGTACTTCTAGTAACAAAATTAGGAATTCGGTCACTTATTAAGAAGCAGATCTAACTACATCTCAATTTATTACATTTGCGTTACTGCCCTTTCTACTACCTGTGATAGAGACTCAGTGTACTTCATAGAACAAAAGTTTTAGATAGTAATTGCTTTGAAATCTCGACTATAGAAGCCGCTGCACATTCGCGGTGTTCAGAAAGAATAGAATCAAGAATAAGTTTAAATGCTGAAATTGAACACCAATGTGTTAGCTAACTTGAGCGCCTTAGAAATTATAGGTTGGGGCTCTTTCTGGGCTTACAACCTCATTTATGAGATTAAATAAAATTGTGCGTGTGTGTCAAAGAGCTTAAATATCGTTAATCCAAATAAATATACAACTGTCTGTAATCCATACGGTGGTATAATGTGGTACTGCTACTGGTACTTATGTAAACGATTGGACAGCGTACATTAAGGCTTTTAAATTGCTTTGTCTTTTTTTTAAAAGGAGGGAATATGGAATAGACCAAAAATGAATACCACTTGGTATGAAATAGAAGCAAGTCAAGCCATTTAGCTGTCCATATTCTCTGTATAGGGGTATTTAAACTCAAAACCTTCTGGAGGGGTTTTAAACTTTTTAAAAATATCCCCTCTGGAGAAGGGGATTAAACTCAACCCCCCCCCCCCCCCTTGGTTTGGCGACGCTCATAGAATTTTGAGTTTGTAGTGTGCACGTCTGTGTATTGTCCTGATCCGGCAACCATCAGTTTAATTGGTTTACCTTTATGACACGTCTACTAGATATAGGTCAGCATGTCTGTAATCATCTGTAATTACTGAGCACTGTTTAATAATTGATATCACGTGACCAATGCATCACACAGTACAGTGCTAAAATCAAGTGTGTTATTGTGTAAATGGCAATATGGGCAGCTGTATGTGTGAATTTGAACGTTTATTCAATTAGTAGACTTGTTGTTATAGAAGTATATATCAGCGGTTCTCAACCTTTTCTGCTCGGCGACCCCTTTTTACAATCCACCACTCTGCCGCAACCCCCCCCCCCCCCCCACACACACACACATACAGCAATAGATTCATAGACAATAACAATCTATTTTTTCGATGGTCTTTGGCGACCCCTGGCAAATCGTCAATCGACCCCCAAGGTGGTCGCGACCCACAGGCTGAGAACCCCTGGTATATATGGGAATCGGCCTCTGCCTAGAGCACAGTAGAAACAGTATCAAACTTTATAAACATTGAAACGATAAGGCAACGTTAAGTTACAGTAAAGTTCTCCCTTTCAGACCATGCGATCCATAAGGGCAGATCATGTCAAGTTCATTTGTATCTGTTGCCAATGGTTAACGAGGGTGTTATGTGGCAAACACAATGACTAACCGCCTTTACTTTTCCCCAACTAATGTCAGGGACCCATTAGAGCTGGGTGGACTCAAAGATCCCGAAATTAAAAACCTAGGTCTTCACCAGGATTCGAACCCAAGCGCTTTACCTCAGCCAGTTATGGGAGAATAATTACTAATTAATATTTAGTGTTACAGCTAGAATGATCTTTAGATGTTCATATGTAACATTTGTACCTTTCTCTCTGTCTTTCTCTCTCTCTATCTCTCTCGTTCTCTCTGTCTCTATTTTTCTTATCTTATATATTACGCCCTACACGTAATCATGTGTCTCTTTTTCTCTCTTGTAGATCAAGTTTCTTGTTACATCTAGATCTATAGTTGTTAATACGTAACCGTTATTACTCTTTCTCTAGCTCTCTAACTCTCTCTCTCACTCTATCTCTGTCTCTCTCTTTCTCTTAACAATCTTTGCTTAATTTTTAAAAACAATTTTTACAATTAAAATCTAAACAGATTAGCTTTTGGTTTTCATTTGTGTTGGAACATATTATGTTGGCTGGTGTTAGCAGGCTTAACTAACATTCACTTTGTGTGTCTCCTAACATTGCATATACCCTGTATGTCTCCTAATATTACATTCACCTGTATGTCTGTCTCCTATCTTAATTACATTCACCTGCGTGTCTTTTAATTACATTTTCCAGTATGCCTTCTAATTACAATCACCTGTATGCCTTCTAATTACATTCACCTGTATGACTTCTAATTACAAACACCTGTATGACTTCTAATTACAATCACCTGTATGCCTTCTAATTACAATCACCTATATGCCTTCTAATTACAATCACCTGTATGCCTTCTAATTACATTCACCTGTATGACATCTAATTACAAACACCTGTATGCCTTCTAATTACAAACACCTGTATGACTTCTAATTACAATCACCTGTATGCCTTCTAATTACAATCACCGGTATGCCTTCTAATTACATTCACCTGTATGACTTCTAATTACAATCACCTGTATGCCTTCTATATACAATCACCTATATGCCTTCTAATTACAATCACCTGTATGCCTTCTAATTACACTCACCTGTATGACATCTAATTACAAACACCTGTATGCCTTCTAATTACAAACACCTGTATGCCTTCTAATTACAATCACCTGTATGCCTTCTAATTACAATCACCGGTATGCCTTCTAATTACATTCACCTGTATGCCTTCTAATTACAAACACCTGTATGCCTTCTAATTACAATCACCTGTATGCCTTCTAATTACAAACATCTTTATGACTTCTAATTACAATCACCTGTATGCCTTCTAATTACAATCACCGGTATGCCTTCTAATTACATTCACCTGTATGCCTTCTAATTACAAACACCTGTATGACTTCTAATTACAATCACCTGTATGCCTTCTAATTACATTCACCTGTATGACTTCTAATTATAAACACCTGTATGCCTTCTAATTACAATCACCGGTATGCCTTCTAATTACATTCACCTGTATGCCTTCTAATTACAAACACCTGTATGACTTCTAATTACAATCACCTGTATGCCTTCTAATTACATTCACCTGTATGACTTCTAATTATAAACACCTGTATGCCTTCTAATTACAATCACCGGTATGCCTTCTAATTAAATTCACCGGTATGCCTTCTAATTACAATCACCTGTATGCCTTCTAATTACACTCACCTGTATGACATCTAATTACAAACACCTGTATGCCTTCTAATTACAAACACCTGTATAACTTCTAATTACAATCACCTGTATGCCTTCTAATTACAATCACCGGTATGCCTTCTAATTACATTCACCTGTATGCCTTCTAATTACAAACACCTGTATGCCTTCTAATTACAATCACCTGTATGCCTTCTAATTACAAACATCTTTATGACTTCTAATTACAATCACCGGTATGCCTTCTAATTACAATCACCGGTATGCCTTCTAATTACATTCACCTGTATTCCTTCTAATTACAAACACCTGTATGCCTTCTAATTACAATCACCTGTATGCCTTCTAATTACAAACATCTTTATGACTTCTAATTACAATCACCGGTATGCCTTCTAATTACAATCACCGGTATGCCTTCTAATTACATTCACCTGTATGCCTTCTAATTACAATCACCTGTATGCCTTCTAATTACATTCACCTGTATGACTTCTAATTATAAACACCTGTATGCCTTCTAATTACATTTACCTGTATGACTTCTAATTATAAACAGCTGTATGACTTCTAATTACAATCACCTGTATGCCTTCTAATTACAAACACCTGTAAGACATCTAATTACAATCACCTGTATGCCTTCTAATTACAAACACCTGTATGCCTTCTAATTACAATCACCTGTATGCCTTCTAATTACATTCACCTGTACGTCTCCTAAGATTAGAATCATTATATGTCTCTTAATTTTATTCAAATGGCCATCCGGGAATAGAGGAACTCTCTGGTCGTGTGGCATGTGCTTCTGTCGTTACGACAGTCTCGAGTTTGAGTCCTTACCCGCTTTGCAGGAACTCTTCCCAAGGAAGTTATCATTTTCATTCCCAAAACGTGTAAAACCAACCAATTTCCTGCGGAGACGGGACTTCCTCTTGAACTAGATCTGGTTGGTGTCTGCTGAGTCTTGCGTTTGTCTGTATTACTACTTTACTACTGATGCTGAGTTTGATTTAATCAACGGACGAACAAGACATATACAGTGTCAGATGAATGTAGAATGACTAAGTCATAAGATTCAGGGACTCAATCAGTATGAAAGAGATGTTCATACTATTAAGTTATCTCTGTTTCTTAACTACAGTCTCGGTTACAATTAATATCATCCTCTTTATGCTTTCAGTGTTGGTCGCATGAGTCCCTAGTATCTCTCCACTCTCCACCAGTAAGACAAACTACATCCTAGCCCGAAACTCCCGCAGGAATGGCTGCGGGAAGGTTTTGAACTCGGGGCCATCGCCACAGTCCAGCGCACATACCGCATGACCAGGGAGCCAGAACAACGACCAAGTTTCTTTATTTCACCAAGCTAATGTCAGGTATCATTAAAGTAGGGTGGACTTAGAGGCGTCAGGTATCGTTAAAGTAGGGTGGACTTAGAGGCGTCAGGCATCATTAAAGTAGGGTGGACTTAGAGGCGTCAGGTATCATTAAAGTAGGGTGGACTTAGAGGCGCCAGGTATCATTAAAGTAGGGTGGACTTAGAGGCGTCAGGTATCATTAAAGTAGGGTGGACTTAGAGGCGTCAGGTATCATTAAAGTAGGGTGGACTTAGGGGCGTCAGGCATCATTAAAGTAGGGTGGACTTAGGGGCGTCAGGCATCATTAAAGTAGGGTGGACTTAGGAGCGTCAGGCATCATTAAAGTAGGGTGAACTTAGGGGCGTCAGGTATCATTAAAGTAGGTTGAACTTAGGGGCGTCCTCACAATTCTCAATCTTCATGAGATTCAAACCTCAGACTATCGGTGGCAAGGCCACAACACTACCACACGTGAAAGCCAGCTAGAGAGTGATGTTTTAATATAGTTCTTTTTATTGTTCCTATTGATAAATCAACGAAAAACAATCCGAGATTGGAAGAATACCGTGTACTAACTTTTGAACAGACCCAGAGACAGAGGGAATTAATTTTAGTAAAGGGAAGTAATATATCTTTGGACAGGCGAGAACTTATCAACGAACTAGGAAATGTACCTCGTAGATAATGTATTTGTTTAGGCTGTTATTGATTTAGATTGCTGATAATTCTTCAATCAATGTTAATTTTCTACTTGTATGTGTCTTATTAATCTATTTTCTTATCAGTACTTATATCAAGGGAATGAAGTTGTTTTGTTTTGTTTGTTTCTATATTGCTGGTATTTATTACTAAAATAACCAGCTGTGTGCATCGATCCTGGTCTAGGAAGTTCTTCCCAAAGCAGTCAGCGTACGGGGAGAGAAAAGCATGCCAGTACAGGCTCAACAGTGACAACATGCCTGGACCTAAGTGAACTGGGGACGGAGACCCTCGGTCTGGCATACACGTTAATAACCATCTGCTCGTCATCTATGTTTGACATATTGCGGTCTACTTACATCTATGTTTGACATATTGCGGTCTACTTACATCAATGTTTGGCATATTGCGGTCTACTTCCATCAATGTTTGACATATTGCGGTCTACTTACATCAATGTTTGACATATTGCGGTCTACTTACATCAATGTTTGACATATTGCGGTCTACTTACATCAAAGTTTGACATATTGCGGTCTACTTCCATCAATGTTTGACATATTGCGGTCTACTTACATCAATGTTTGGCATATTGCGGTCTACTTACATCAATGTTTGACATATTGTGGTCTACTTACATCAATGTTTGACATATTGCGGTCTACTTACATCAAAGTTTGACATATTGCGGTCTACTTCCATCAATGTTTGACATTTTGCGGTCTACTTCCATCAATGTTTGACATATTGCGGTCTACTTCCATCAATGTTTGACATATTGCGGTCTACTTCCATCAATGTTTGACATATTGCGGTCTACTTACATCAATGTTTAGCATATTGAGGTCTACTTCCATCAAAGTTTAGCATATTGTGGTTTACTTCCATCAATGTTTGGCATATTGAGGTCTACTTCCATCAATGTTTGACATATTGCGGTCTACTTACATCAATGTTTGACATATTGCGGTCTACTTACATCAATGTTTGACATATTGCGGTCTACTTCCATCAATGTTTGGCATATTGCGGTCTACTTCCATCAATGTTTGACATATTGCGGTCTACTTACATCAATGTTTAGCATATTGAGGTCTACTTCCATCAAAGTTTAGCATATTGTGGTTTACTTCCATCAATGTTTGGCATATTGAGGTCTACTTCCATCAATGTTTAACATATTGCGGTCTACTTACATCAATGTTTGACATATTGCGGTCTACTTACATCAATGTTTGACATATTGCGGTCTACTTCCATCAATGTTTGGCATATTGCGGTCTACTTCCATCAATGTTTGGCATATTGCGGTCTACTTCCATCAATGTTTGACATATTGCGGTCTACTTACATCAATGTTTAGCATATTGCGGTCTACTTACATCAATGTTTGACATATTGCGGTCTACTTACATCAAAGTTTGACATATTGCAGTCTACTTACATCAATGTTTGACATATTGCGGTCTACTTACATCAATTTTTGGCATATTGCGGCCTACTTACATCAATGTTTGGCATATTGCGGTCTACTTACATCAATGTTTGGCATATTGCGGTCTACTTACATCAATGTTTGACATATTGCGTTCTACTTACATCAATGTTTGACATATTGTGGTCTACTTACATCAATGTTTGGCATATTGCGGTCTACTTACATCAATGTTTAGCATATTGTGGTCTACTTCCATTATTGTTTGACATATTGCGGTCTACTTACATCAATGTTTGGCATATTGCGGTCTACTTACGTCAATGTTTAGCATATTGCGGTCTACTTACATCAATGTTTGACATATTGCGGTCTACTTACATCAATGTTTAGCATATTGTGGTCTACTTCCATTATTGTTTGGCATATTGCGGTCTACTTCCATCAATGTTTGGCATATTGCGGTCTTCTTACATCAATGTTTGGCATATTGCGGTCTACTTACATCAATGTTTGACATATTGCGGTCTACTTACATCAATGTTTGACATATTGCGGTCTACTTACATCAATGTTTGACATATTGCGGTCTACTTCCATCAATGTTTGGCATATTGCGGTCTACTTCCATCAATGTTTGGCATATTGCGGTCTACTTCCATCAATGTTTGACATATTGCGGTCTACTTACATCAATGTTTAGCATATTGCGGTCTACTTACATCAATGTTTGACATATTGCGGTCTACTTACATCAAAGTTTGACATATTGCAGTCTACTTACATCAATGTTTGACATATTGCGGTCTACTTACATCAATTTTTGGCATATTGCGGCCTACTTACATCAATGTTTGGCATATTGCGGTCTACTTACATCAATGTTTGGCATATTGCGGTCTACTTACATCAATGTTTGACATATTGCGTTCTACTTACATCAATGTTTGACATATTGTGGTCTACTTACATCAATGTTTGGCATATTGCGGTCTACTTACATCAATGTTTGACATATTGCGTTCTACTTACATCAATGTTTGACATATTGTGGTCTACTTACATCAATGTTTGGCATATTGCGGTCTACTTACATCAATGTTTAGCATATTGTGGTCTACTTCCATTATTGTTTGACATATTGCGGTCTACTTACATCAATGTTTGGCATATTGCGGTCTACTTACGTCAATGTTTAGCATATTGCGGTCTACTTACATCAATGTTTGACATATTGCGGTCTACTTACATCAATGTTTAGCATATTGTGGTCTACTTCCATTATTGTTTGGCATATTGCGGTCTACTTCCATCAATGTTTGGCATATTGCGGTCTACTTACATCAATGTTTGGCATATTGCGGTCTACTTACATCAATGTTTGGCATATTGCGGTCTACTTACATCAATGTTTGGCATATTGCGGTCTACTTCCATCAATGTTTGACATATTGCGGTCTACTTACATCAATGTTTGACATATTGTGGTCTACTTACATCAATGTTTGGCATATTGCGGTCTACTTACATCAATGTTTAGCATATTGTGGTCTACTTCCATTATTGTTTGACATATTGCGGTCTACTTACATCAATGTTTGGCATATTGCGGTCTACTTCCATTATTGTTTAGCATATTGCGGTCTACTTACATCAATGTTTGACATATTACGGTCTACTTACATCAATGTTTGGCATATTGCGGTCTACTTACATCAATGTTTGACATATTGCGGTCTACTTACTTCAATGTTTAGCATATTGTGGTCTACTTCCATTATTGTTTGACATATTGCGGTCTACTTACATCAATGTTTGGCATATTGCGGTCTACTTCCATTATTGTTTAGCATATTGCGGTCTACTTACATCAATGTTTGACATATTGCGGTCTACTTACATCAATGTTTGGCATATTGCGGTCTACTTACATCAATGTTTGACATATTGTGGTCTACTTACTTCAATGTTTAGCATATTGTGGTCTACTTCCATTATTGTTTGACATATTGCGGTCTACTTACATCAATGTTTGGCATATTGCGGTCTACTTCCATTATTGTTTAGCATATTGCGGTCTACTTACATCAATGTTTGACATATTGCGGTCTACTTACATCAATGTTTAGCATATTGAGGTCTACTTCCATCAAAGTTTAGCATATTGTGGTTTACTTCCATCAATGTTTGACATATTGCGGTCTACTTCCATCAATGTTTGGCATATTGCGGTCTACTTCCATCAATGTTTGGCATATTGCGGTCTACTTCCATCAATGTTTGACATATTGCGGTCTACTTACATCAATGTTTAGCATATTGCGGTCTACTTACATCAATGTTTGACATATTGCGGTCTACTTACATCAAAGTTTGACATATTGCAGTCTACTTACATCAATGTTTGACATATTGCGGTCTATTTACATCAATTTTTGGCATATTGCGGCCTACTTACATCAATGTTTGGCATATTCCGGTCTACTTACATCAATGTTTGGCATATTGCGGTCTACTTACATCAATGTTTGACATATTGCGTTCTACTTACATCAATGTTTCACATATTGTGGTCTACTTACATCAATGTTTGGCATATTGCGGTCTACTTACATCAATGTTTAGCATATTGTGGTCTACTTCCATTATTGTTTGACATATTGCGGTCTACTTACATCAATGTTTGGCATATTGCGGTCTACTTACATCAATGTTTAGCATATTGCGGTCTACTTACATCAATGTTTGACATATTGCGGTCTACTTACATCAATGTTTAGCATATTGTGGTCTACTTCCATTATTGTTTGGCATATTGCGGTCTACTTCCATCAATGTTTGGCATATTGCGGTCTACTTACATCAATGTTTGGCATATTGCGGTCTACTTACATCAATGTTTGGCATATTGCGGTCTACTTCCATCAATGTTTGACATATTGCGGTCTACTTACATCAATGTTTGACATATTGTGGTCTACTTACATCAATGTTTGGCATATTGCGGTCTACTTACATCAATGTTTAGCATATTGTGGTCTACTTCCATTATTGTTTGACATATTGCGGTCTACTTACATCAATGTTTGGCATATTGCGGTCTACTTCCATTATTGTTTAGCATATTGCGGTCTACTTACATCAATGTTTGACATATTGCGGTCTACTTACATCAATGTTTGGCATATTGCGGTCTACTTACATCAATGTTTGACATATTGCGGTCTACTTACTTCAATGTTTAGCATATTGTGGTCTACTTCCATTATTGTTTGACATATTGCGGTCTACTTCCATCAATGTTTAGCATATTGCGGTCTACTTACATCAATGTTTGACATATTGCGGTCTACTTCCATCAATGTTTAGCATATTGCGGTCTACTTACATCAATGTTTGACATATTGCGGTCTACTTACATCAATGTTTGACATATTGCGGTCTACTTACATCAATGTTTGACATATTGCGGTCTACTTACATCAATGTTTGACATATTGCGGTCTACTTACATCAATGTTTGGCATATTGAGGTCTACTTACATCAATGTTTGACATATTGCGGTCTACTTACATCAATGTTTGACATATTGCGGTCTACTTACATCAATGTTTGGCATATTGCGGTCTACTTACGTCAATGTTTAGCATATTGCGGTCTACTTACATCAATGTTTGACATGTTGCGGTCTACTTACATCAATGTTTAGCATATTGTGGTCTACTTCCATTATTGTTTGGCATATTGCGGTCTACTTACATCAATGTTTGGCATATTGCGGTCTACTTACATCAATGTTTGGCATATTGCGGTCTACTTACATCAATGTTTGGCATATTGCGGTCTACTTCCATCAATTTTTGACATATTGCGGTCTACTTACATCAATGTTTGACATATTGTGGTCTACTTACATCAATGTTTGGCATATTGCGGTCTACTTACATCAATGTTTAGCATATTGTGGTCTACTTCCATTATTGTTTGACATATTGCGGTCTACTTACATCAATGTTTGGCATATTGCGGTCTACTTCCATTATTGTTTAGCATATTGCGGTCTACTTACATCAATGTTTGACATATTGCGGTCTACTTACATCAATGTTTGGCATATTGCGGTCTACTTACATCAATGTTTGACATATTGCGGTCTACTTACTTCAATGTTTAGCATATTGTGGTCTACTTCCATTATTGTTTGACATATTGCGGTCTACTTCCATCAATGTTTAGCATATTGCGGTCTACTTACATCAATGTTTGACATATTGCGGTCTACTTACATCAATGTTTAGCATATTGCGGTCTACTTACATCAATGTTTGACATATTGCGGTCTACTTACATCAATGTTTGACATATTGCGGTCTACTTACATCAATGTTTGACATATTGCGGTCTACTTACATCAATGTTTGGCATATTGAGGTCTACTTACATCAATGTTTGACATATTGCGGTCTACTTACATCAATGTTTGACATATTGCGGTCTACTTACATCAATGTTTGGCATATTGCGGTCTACTTACGTCAATGTTTAGCATATTGCGGTCTACTTACATCAATGTTTGACATGTTGCGGTCTACTTACATCAATGTTTAGCATATTGTGGTCTACTTCCATTATTGTTTGGCATATTGCGGTCTACTTACATCAATGTTTGGCATATTGCGGTCTACTTACATCAATGTTTGGCATATTGCGGTCTACTTACATCAATGTTTGGCATATTGCGGTCTACTTCCATCAATGTTTGACATATTGCGGTCTACTTACATCAATGTTTGACATATTGTGGTCTACTTACATCAATGTTTGGCATATTGCGGTCTACTTACATCAATGTTTAGCATATTGTGGTCTACTTCCATTATTGTTTGACATATTGCGGTCTACTTACATCAATGTTTGGCATATTGCGGTCTACTTCCATTATTGTTTAGCATATTGCGGTCTACTTACATCAATGTTTGACATATTGCGGTCTACTTACATCAATGTTTGGCATATTGCGGTCTACTTACATCAATGTTTGACATATTGCGGTCTACTTACTTCAATGTTTAGCATATTGTGGTCTACTTCCATTATTGTTTGACATATTTCGGTCTACTTCCATCAATGTTTAGCATATTGCGGTCTACTTACATCAATGTTTGACATATTGCGGTCTACTTACATCAATGTTTAGCATATTGCGGTCTACTTACATCAATGTTTGACATATTGCGGTCTACTTACATCAATGTTTGACATATTGCGGTCTACTTACATCAATGTTTGACATATTGCGGTCTACTTACATCAATGTTTGGCATATTGAGGTCTACTTAAATCAATGTTTGACATATTGCGGTCTACTTACATCAATGTTTGACATATTGCGGTCTACTTACATCAATGTTTGGCATATAGCGGTCTACTTACATCAAAGTAAGGCTGATCCCAAACTGTATCGGCACTTTTTGTTCTTTTGGAAATCAGCTCCGTAGAGAAGCATTCATTCAAGACTAATCTTTATGGAAAGCCTAAACACCGACCTGCGACGTCAAGACATGTGGGCAGTTTGGACCAACAGCTCATTTCCACATCATAGGTGCGTATGACGTTGTAACTAGCCTTCGGTGTAAACTGCCCACAGGTGGTGACGTTGCAGGTCAGTGATGAGGGTTCCCGGTCATTTCATCCCCGGTCACTTCATCCCCGGTCATTTCATCCTCGGTCACTTCATCCCCGGTCACTTCATCCCCGGTCATTTCATCCCCTGGTCACTTCATCCCCTGGTCACTTCATCCCCCGGTCACTTCATCCCCGGACCTTCTATAGCGAATAATCTCGATTCATTTTATTTCCATGAGATGATCCATACTCGTTCACGACTGAAGGAGGCCTTAAATTGTAGGCCTCCTTCTGAACAAAAAGCTTTCTTTTTATGAATTAACCTCGAATAATGTTTGTTTATTTTTTGAAGTCTCCTATTACAGAACCTTAGAGACACTCTCTAAATTTTCCGCCTCACTGAGCGTTTGTGCCAAGGTCACGTTTTTTCTTCCTTTCGAGCGCAGCACTGTGAATATAAAATTACACCTGCAAATAAAACTGCGGTGCAGTGGCGTAGCTAGGATATATGATGCCCCTCGGCACTTGATGCCCCGTGCGACCCGCACCATCCGCAAGTTGCTAGTTACGCCTCTGCTGCGGTAACATTAGTACAAAAAAAAAAAGATTGGGTTATTGTTGCGTTACAAAGAGGGCTCTCCAAATATTTAGCCAGTGACTCCATTGTTTTGAGTACTATTTCACTACTCAAGACATACATAATACTGAAAGATGTCATGTTGGAGATGTCGACACTGGTCCCATTGAGAACTAGTAACAAAGTTCAGAAATTTGTCTTTTATTAAGCGGTAGATCTAACTACAAATCACAGACCCCAAACAATAGATTAGCTTTGTGTTAACCACTGACTGTGATAGGAGTAATTCATGAAGCGATTGTTTAGAGTAGTGTACCTGCCTCGACATCTCTAGCTTAAGAAAACCTTTGAGACCCGCTGTACATCTGAGGTGTTGAGAAAGAACAGTGTATGAAAGAGGAAATGAAACACCAAAATGTGTTAGCACCTCAGAACTTTGAGATTGGGACTTTTTCCGAGTTTCGGTGTGCTCAGAAGACTAAATGTTTTTTTGTGTGTGTGTGCGTGTGCGCGTTTCAAGAAGTTTGATTTTTTTATTAACAGAAACAGACTGTGGGATAGAAAGGGAAGCAATGGAGGTAGGAAGATAGCCTGACTATATAGTCCAAATTTACATGGGCGTATTCAAAGGAGCTGTTCTTCACCTCCTTCCCCCTCCCCCCCCCCCAAAAAAATCTAAACCAAAATTACAGTTACTCTATTCCATGTGCATAGCCAAGAAATAAAGGCTGGGCAGGGGCGTAGCTCAGAATTTTCCATCGTTTAGGGTCCCGGGGGCTTGATCTCTTTGGGGGCCCCTGCATTTTGCGTAATATTTAATTTTTAATGTAAAAAAAACTCATTTCGGGGCCCCCTCAATCATTTTTGAAGCTCAGAATACACGAAAAAGCCTGGCGCGAAGCACCGTCTGAGAAACCCTTGCTGTAAATACAATGAATCGATATTAGGAAGATTTAAAGATTTATATGTGTGTGTGTGTCTGTGTGTGCGTGTGGATGTAAAAAAAAAAAAGGGAAATCTCCCCCTCACCTATTAAGTTCCCAACGCGAAAAAAACAAACAAATCCTGATAAAGTCAATGCTATAACCTGTTATGTTAATGACTATGATTAATACCTAGTATGTTGATAGATTGACTATGATATTGACTCCGATTTAAACAACAAAAATAAGAAAGTAAAGTTAAACAAACAAACAAAGCTTATGTAGGCTAGTATGAAATTAAAACGATTGAGCAGTGTCACAGTTCAGGTGACGTGACAAGTGCCTAACACAGTCCTATAATGACTGGGTCGTAGTTGTGCAAGTGGGGTACAGTTGTTAGCTAGTGTGCGGGTGTGCCCGCGAGTTTCTATGCAACGTAAAACGTATTTCGAGTTTGTGGACATGTTCCTAGAGTGTTTAGAGTTAAAACAGGAATGAAATTGTCTCTATACTTAAAGCTCGATTAAAAAAAAAACATAATCAAGAAGTATGAACTGTCAGGTTGAGTGATCACACAAAGTGACAGTAAGTGGGAAATATTTTTGTATAGGTCATAGTTTGTGCTTCTCTCTCTCTCTCTCTCTCTCTCTCTCTCTCTCTCTCAATAAAAATAAATTTGTCCAATACTTTTTGTTTACAATTAAACTATAAACAGATTAAATATTAGTTAAACTATCGTATGTCAACTAAGGAGGTTTAGGTTGAAAGGTAATTATTATTTTCTGGGGAACACCGTAGACATTTACTTGAAAAACAAGCAAATCGTAACAAACTATTTTTTAAAAAAAACGTATTTTAATTCGAAGGAACATAT